>NW_006921690.1:9434406-9445455 GCF_000298275.1 Orycteropus afer afer
CAAGGCCAAATTTTCCAACTACTGGTGATTCTTCTTTGTTTCCAACTTTTGCATTCCAGTCACCAGTGATAATTAACACATCCTGATTGCATGTTCAGTCAATTTCAGACTGCAGAAGTTGATTAAAATCTTCAATTTCCTCATCTCTGTCTTTGGTGGTTGGTGCATAAATATGAGTAATAGTCATATTAATGGGTCTTCCTTGTAGGCGTATAGATATTATCCTATTACTGACAGCGTTGTACTTCAGGACAGATCTGGAAACACCCTTGGTGATGATGAATGCCATGCCATTTCTCTTTAACTGTCATTCCCGGCATAGTAGATCATATGGTTGTCTGATTCAAAATGGCCAAAAACAGTCCATTTCAGCTCACTAATGCCTAGGATACCAATCTTTATGAATTCCATTTCATTTTTGACAACTTCCAATTTTCCTAGATTCATACTTCGTACATTCCATGTTCCGATTATTAATGGATGTTTGCTGCTGTTTTTCCTCAATTTGAGTGGTGACACATCAGCAAATGGAGGTCTTGAAAGCTTTACCTTATCCATATTAGTAAGGCTGATTTTACTCTGATAATGCAGCTCTTTTCCAGTCCTACTTTGAGAGCTTTCTAAGCTAAGTGACTCATCTTCCTTCTCTGTGTTGGACAATGTTTCTGGACTATTCATAAAGTTGCGCAGTAATGTATCAGATAGTGTTTCTCTGCTATTCATAAGGTTTTCTCTGGCCAATTCTCTGAGAAGTGGTTGGCCTTCTCCTTCTTCCTAGTCTGTCTCAGTCTTCAAGCTGGGCTGATACCTGTGCAACAGGTGCACCTCACTGGGTTTGAAACACTGCTGGCACAGCCTCAAGACTCACAGCAATACGTCACCACAGTAGGACAAACCGACAGACAAGTTTGTCTCCCTTAGCTGTTGGAAGCCCCTCCAACCACCCTTACCTGAATTCCTGAGCCTAACTTCTTGATCTGTTCCAGTCCCCTTTGCCTTTTCTGTCCTCTCCCTGCTTCCCACCTCGCTGCTTGTAGGGGATGGCTTGGATTCCGTCTCCTCACCTAGCTCCCTGTGGTTGACTCCTTGATCTGTTCCTATCCCCTTTGCCTTTTCTGTCTTCTCCCTGCCTCCTGCCTTGCTCCTTGTGGGGCATTTCCTGGGTTCCCTCTCTTCCCCTGGGTCCCTGCGGCTGATTCATTGGAATACATATTATCCAGTATAACACCTATGCGTTAATCCTTTGTGATCTTCTTCCATCCTAATCATTTTACTGTACCTACTCTCTCCAAGGATACTAGTCACCTCCCAGGTTTGAAATCCAGTCACATTTTCTCAGTGTTCTGGCTCTTTTTTTTTTCCTTTCTATCTCAGTGTCCACTTCTTTGTAGTCAGCTGTGAGAAGGTATACAACCTTCATTGATCTGCCTCATTTTCTCTCTCCCTTGAATTTTTTCTTTAGAAAGTGATCATATAACTTATCTTAAAGCTGTTGCTTACTTTTCTTACCCAGTTACTCCAACCAAAAAACTCACATTGCTGTGGAGTCTGTTCTGATTCATATTGACCCTGTTGGATAGGGTAGAACTGCCCCATAGGGTTTCCAAGGCTGTCAGTCTTTATAGAAGCAGTCTGCCTTATCTTTATCCCATGCAGTGGCTGGCAGGTTCGAACCATCAACCTTTTGGTTAGCAGCCACTGTGTCACCAGAGTTCCATAGTTACTTGAAGGTAAGCAACATATTTCACACATCTGCCTAACCTACACATTAATTTTATGAACAGATGTTTCAACTGATGGACAGCTGTGCTCTTTACTTTGGAGTTGAGGAGTTCTACAGTGAGCCTGCCTTTCTAATTTATATTCATTATATACTTTTGATGCACTTCTTTTCTAACCTATGGCTTTAATTAATGTCATTATCAAGACACTGCTTATGACCACATACTTACCCATAAGCTTGAGAGAACAATAATTTATGCAGAAACTCTGAGTCATCTGGAATTACAAAGTTAAATGAGTATTTTGGAAAAGTTGTGTACCAGAGGCCAATATACAATCACAGTCTCACACTTATCACCTGAGTGACTTTAGGGCAAGTCACTTATAGTTCCCATTTTTGAGATGAGCAAACAGGCACAGGGAGACTAACATTTGCCTAATAGGTTTGTTACAATGGTCAAATGAAGAAATATTTGTGAAGATCCTCTCTAATGTCTGAAGTGCTGTATTATAACATTATTGTGATGATGACATTGCAGAGGTTCCTACTATGGGCTATATCTCAAGATGGAGAAAGTTCAATAAAGAAAATGCAAAAATATTAAGCTGTTCAAAGTATGTTTTAACATAAATAAAAATATTTATAATTTTCCTTAAATATGGCTTGATATTTATGGGGTAATAATATTTTAGTTCCAGCCAACAATGTCAACATTATCTTTTGTAGATATATAATATATATTACATGAGAAAAATGTTGTTCCTTGTTTAAGTACATTTGGAATATAGCACATTACAGTTCATCAAGATTCTATGCTGATAACTTCTTGGAGCCTTTTAATATGCCAGTTTCATTATAAATATCCAAACTGGGAGTGTAGAAGGTGTGTTTGTCATATGTGTATATGTGTGTGTGTATGTAGTATATTTTTCTGTATTTCCTAAACATATGCATATAGAGAGTCCAACAGATCATCTTTGGTCTAGAATTGCTTTAGAGGGTGGCCAGACTATTTTATAACTCATGTGTTTGGGTGGAGGAGAGCCCTATAGGAAAAATTTGATAATGAAAGGTGTAACTTATCAGAGGTACTACATTTTCTTGGGATGCAACGGGAAGTTTGGTCAAGTATTCATTTGATTTGGTGGAAGAAGAAATCACTATAGTCTTTACAACCCCTAAACAAATGAGAAGGCTAGAAGGAGGTCCGGATGATTGTAGTAGGATGTAGGTGAGACTTATTAGATTTTTTAATGATCATTCCAACTACAACCACAGAAATCAGTCCTGATAACTTCCCATAAGGAGGCCTGGTGGCACAATTGTTAAGCATTTGGTTCATAACCAAAAGGGTTACTGTTCAAATCCACTTGCAGCTCCACAGGAGAAAAGATCTTATGATCCGCTCTCATAAAAATTGTAGCCTAGGAAATCCTACGAGCTATTCTGTTCTGTCTTATGGGGTCAATATAAGTTGGAATTGACTTGGTGTCACACAACAAGTTCACATGGCATCACTTGTTAATATTTGACATTCTCTAACTAGACATAAGAGAAAACTTAAAAGAGGAAAATAGATTTCTGTTTGGCTCACACTTTATTATCACTAATTTTTGCTATAAGAATCTCTGAGATATGTGGGCCAATGAAAGTCACAAGTCTTCATTTCTAAAAGGTCAAGAGTAGCACCTTGCTTAGGGTGACTCTTGCCATGCATTTGATAGGAAAGCATCCCTCCCAAGACAAACTGAGAGTAGTGAAAAGTTAGAAGACGGTCAACAAGCTGGTAGTTCACAGCTGGATGTAATATTTAGATATTTCCTGCGTTTAAAAAATACAAAGTGTTTTAAAACTAAGTAATTACACCACAATTAAAATTGTCATTTCTCTTGAAAATTCAGAGATGTAGTGATACCATACAAGGATACATTCCTGCTTGAAGACAATTAGTGGGAGCTGCGTAGCACTTGCCCAATTTAGATGGGGAGTTTGATCTCCAGTTTACCACAGTTTTCACCTAGTCCTGTTTTTGACACAGCTGCTTCACTCATTTTTTTTTTTTTTTCATTTTTTTCCCCAACGGCATGGACCTATAGGATTTATAGTTGGTGGCCCCTGCATTGGAAACATTCTACTTTAGAGCCATCTGGAACTCATACTTCTTCCAACTATTCTATTTAAGAATACAAAGAGCCACAAAGTGGAGGAAGTGTTTATTCAATCCATAAACATGCAAGGAGCTCCAACTGCTAGATTGTAAGTTTCAAGAGGCAAAGACTCGTCCTTTCTTATTTTTTCTTATAGCTAGTGTCAAGCACGGCACCTGTTATATAACAGACACTCATTAGGTATTTGTCCATGAAAGGAAGAAAATTAAAGTGGATAGAAAAACAGTGTAAAATAATTAATGAAACAAGGAAAGAACAAAAGGGAGAATGAAAGATATAAGGAAAGAAGAAATCAAAGAAAAAGAAAGGAAAAGAGGAAGACAGTTTCTACTTGTATGGTCTCATCCTGGTGTTGTAGATTCAGAGAGACATGTATTTTTATCTCTTTTGAGGAATTCATGTAGATTTTTTTCTCTCTCACATTGTAGCTGCTGAGATGGAGAGTACATGATTACCGGCTATGATAACATGAAGATAGCCTGACAAAAGGACTCCTGTTTTTGCTCTTAAAAAATATTATTAGCTCATGTGGGAGTGAAGCAGGACACCTCCTGGGAGGCCAAGAATAAGGAGTGTTCTGAATGTTAGGGAGCGATGTTGATCATTCTTGGGGTCTTTTGTGTTATTTTTCATTCTTGATAGCATTTGTGGCTCCTTCTGATTTTCTCTATTTGCATGAAGCCCAAAACTTTTTAATAGTAGAAAAATTTTATTGATGACTCTTTTCGACTCCTTGCTATCTAACTTCTACCCTCACACCCTACCGCTTTGGGGCAGTTATCCCATGGGGGCAGGGTGGTCATGAATTACCATGCAAAAATGTTTAAATTGAAATGTATTGAATCTGTATCAGGAGACCTCATTCTGCCCCTGGACAATGCCTGCCTACACCAGCTCTCTAGGGCAAGAAAAAAAAAATCAATTTCCAGCCCTCATGAGGCTGGCTGTGGCTAAAAACACACCAGAGCAAGCCACTCTGTAAACCACCTAGTGCTTTATAGAGCCCATAAAAATTAGAGAAATGTCAACATAAAATACTTTAAGAGTGTTATATTAGTTCTGCTTGGCTACAACAAATAAACAAACACTAATGTTGGTGGGCAGCAGGATTGTCTACCATTAATCTAGATGCTTGGTTGTCCTTAAGGTAGCCTGTTTAGCTCACTGTCATCTGGCCCCTTTTCTCCATATTCCAGAATAAATATTTGTTGATATTTGATACCATAGATGTTTGTATTGCACGTTTTGGAAAACAAAGCTGTGGATACTTCATGAAGTAACCAAATGACTGTAATGCTAGATATCAGGCTGCCTTCACATTTCTTTGAGAATGTTAGAACCTACAACTGCTGTATAAGCCATATTTATTTCATGTATGGAGAACTCAGACTGCTTTGTTGACTAGGGAGTGGAAGGATAACCATATTAACAATAATCCTAAAGTCAACAATAACAAAATGATAATACTTTCTAACCCATAGTGTAGAATATAAAAACTCAGTTGCCAGTATTAGGCTGAATGTGAAATAGGAACTCTCTAAGAATTGTTTCCCCATCTTTAAAATAAGAACAATCTGCATAAAAATTATTTAAGAAAATCCATTGACATTTCTTAGCAAAGTGCCTGGAATATATAAAATATTAAATATTAGCTGTTGTGCTCTTTGCATTTTAATGTGTGCCTACACACAAATATGAATTAAATAAATACATATGACACATACATTCATAAATTTTAAAATGCTTATGCCATCCCAAATAATAATGAATATACCTCTCAGAGAAGAATGTTTGTTATTATTAATAATAATTTTCAATTCTGCCTTAAATACTAAATTAAATACTTCTCTGTGTATTTTCATGTATATTACAACTCTGTGTATTGACAAACCTATAAGACAATATTCTAATATTTGCTTTAAATAATTGCATGTGTTTTAAATAAATTAAGAGGAAAATTGTGTTTTCTAATGAGGATTTTACCAATTTATTTATTATTTTCTTTGTTTTGTTTAGTGAGCAATAAGCTTGATTACACTCAAACAGTAAACACTATCTCTAGCTGGATGTTGTTCTGTGTGTGTGGTGAAGGCTCAGATAGACATTTGGACAGAGTTTTCAGAAAAAGTTTGTGGCTCCTGTTCTGGCTCTTTCTGGGATTCCTTCCTCACTTTTCAGCATTGGTGCTTCTCTAAATTCTCTCTTTTTCTCCTCCATGTCAGAAAGACTGTGGGTTTGGCATAAGAATTTTAGCCTTCATTAGTGTTGCCAAATTCAGTGTGTCTTAAGGTTAAAAGTGATCTAAAAATGAGAAATTCACTCCATGCCATTCTCTCCTTCCAAACTTTGATTGTCCTACAGAATCTTCCCTAGAGAATCCACTCTCCAGTATACCTTCAATCAGGTTTTTTTTTTTTTTTTTATTTTCCTGAGAGTTTATAGTTGTCATCAACAAAATGGTCCAGTAGGAGCTTACTCACCCAAATCAAAAGTGGAATTCTTGTGTATTTTAATTCCTCACCTATTGAATCATTAACATGCATTGATCCCAAAGAAGGGCAGATACATGAGAGGTACAGACAACAAAGATGAACCCTTTTGCATGTACAGCACTGCATTATCAGTGATGGCAAACATTGGTCTATGGGGAGATAGATGAGTGGACAGGCTGAACGATCAGGTATGCCTAGCCAGTGGGGAGTGCACCCATGGCCGTGTGTAGGGTTAGTAGACAATGTTTCTACATGTGTATTTGTACGTGCTTTAAGAAGTGTGTATAGTAGAGTTGATAAGGGGTAAGGTTGTGGTGCCTTCTTGGTCACACACAGCTACCCGGAGGGAGTGAGTAGTTGGACCTGTGGGCTTGGGACCATGGTCATGGGGCATCAAGTGCAACTGGTATACCATGCTACATAAAAACATTGTTCTACATCCTACTTTGATGAGTCATGACTTAAAAAGCTTGCAGGTGGCCATCTAGATGCAACCATGGGTCTTTCCTCATCTAGAGCAAAGAAGAATGAACCAAAGACACATGGAAACAATTGGTCCAAGGGACTGGTAGACCATACAGTCCTCAGCCTATATGATCATGAGACCAAGAAAACTAGATGGTGCCACAGTCGACCAATTGGAGGGGGGTCACTCCAGGAGATCCTGGATAGAGTAGGAGAACAATGTGGAACGAAACTCAAAATCATGAAAAAAAAAGGTTTGCTGGTCTGGTAGAGCCTGGTGAGACCCCTGAGACTATGGTCCCTTCAGGTCTGGAATTGAGAACAGAAGGGTGGTATTTGCACAGGGAGACAGCTTGAGGGGTGGGAGTGCATGGGAGGGAAGAATACAGGGAAGAGGTAACTCTGGGGAGGAAGTGGGAAGAGAGCTGTTACATTGTGGGGAATTGCAGTCAATGTCATGAGACAAAATGTGTATGCACAGCTGAATGGAAAATAAATTCACTCTGTAAATTTCACCCAAATCACAATAAAAATAATAATAATAAAAAAGGGCAGCTAGAGCCTGAAATATTAGGACCACTGAACTTCAAATGAGATATTTATAGTCCATAACAAATCAATAGTTTTGCAAGACATGTTTTATTAAGAGAATAAAGAGTTTAAAAATATCAAAAACCTTACTTTACATATCAACAACTGACCTGGGGATATAACCACTGAGTTTTCCTAAAAGCTATGACATAGAGAGATGTGGTTTATGATGACAACAGCTTCTCCAAGACAGTGAAAAGAAATTAAGTTAAGTAAATAGGTAAAAGTAGAGAAGATTGGTGGGAATTAGATTAGAATTACAAACTACTTGGGAGGTAGAGTTCATATGCCCACTCATTTTACCCATCTTTTCTCTAAGGAAAACATAGGTAGGTGGAGGAAGAATGCAAGTTTAGAATGCTCTGCATCTCTGCCACATCTGAAATAGGATAGGAGCACCAGAGCAGCCTAGGGGAAAGCCAGGGTTTATGTACGTCATGGGATTCTCACTTGTCCCCAGCCTGAACATGGCACTGTAGGAGGTTCAGAAAATACATTGTGGCCTAATTGGAAGGTACGGGCTTCCTCTGAGGACAAAGTCCAATGAACAATCCTGGGGTTAGGACAAGAAGGCTGTTGATTACAGGGAACTCCTGACCAGACACAATAATGAAGTCATGATTATCAGCAGTTGATATGCACACAATGCTCAAGGCCAGTACAGATTAGTCACACCTTATCAGGTGTCACTGAAGAATGAACAGAGACAAAACCAGACTAACCATATATCCGTGGTATCAGTTGCCTTAGAGACCTCTCCCATCTTTACAATATTACCAAAGCTATTTCTCTACACTTCTATTAGAAGATGATAAGAAGAAAGGGAAATGGGAAAAGCTCAAAAACAAATTATAACCCAAAGAGATTTTTTTAAATGGGAGAAAATCTTTAAATTGTACTCAATGTGATTATATGCTACTTAGTACCAGTTTTTATTTCTATCATTCTCCCTGAAAGTTGGGCTGAACATATTAAGGGTTTAATATCTACTTTTTGATTTGACTTGCAAACATATAAACATATAAAGCCCTTCCACTACTTTGACTCAACAATTCCACTGCTCAAATATGTCATGGAGATTTATCCATACAAAAACATAAAAACATTTTTAAAAGGATATTCTTTGAAGCATATGTTTTTAGTGATATTTGCTAAAATTTCTGAAAAAGTATCAAGCAGAGTCTGGGTACATACATTATGATCTCAAAATTCACTGCCATCCAGTCGAATCCGACTCATAGAGACCCCTCCTTGGGTTTCCAAGCAGTGTCACTACGGAAGTAGATTGTCGAGTCTTCCTTCTGAGGAGTAGCTGGTGGGTTTGAACCACCAGCTTTCTGGTTAGCAGTCAAATGCCTTAGGCATTATGCCACCAGAACTACTATAAATTATGATATAAGCTTGAAAATTCACAATATGCAGCCATTTAAAATAAGATAGATTTATTGGTATTGGTGTAAGGGTATACTAACTAGAAAAAGCAAAGTAATAAGATTTTATTTTTTATGTATACTTACATATTTACACACATAAAAATGTATCTACAGAATGTATCTAGCGATAAAGGTAGAAGGAGATTTACTTTTCATCTTAAATTCTTTTATGCTTTTTATGTTGTTTTTTTAGAACCAGTATATGCATTGATTTTATAATGAAAAAGTAAAATTAATGTCTCAAAAGTCTTTCTCAATGTTCCAATGGGAAGAAAAAGAAATGTGAGAATTCAGTCTTTAATATAGATTTTTTTTTTATGATGTCACCCTCTTACCTCTACTAAAATTTACTAAATATATATATTTTTTTTGGTAGAACTATTGGGAGATTAAAAGAACAACATTTAGCTCCTACCTGTACATAGATAAGGAGCTCTGGTAGTGCAGTGCCTAAGGCATTTAACTGTTAACCAGAAGGTTGGTGGTTCAAGTCCATCAGCCACTCCTTAGAAGGAAGATGGGACAATCTACTTCCATAGTGATACTACCTTGAAAATCCAAGGAGGGGTTGCTATGAGTCAGATCCGACTTGATGGCAGTGAGTTTTTTTTTTTTTTTTTTTTTTTGGTACATAGATACCACTGTTTAATTCTATATTTGGAGGGTTTTTTTTTTTTTTTTTTTTTTGACCCCAAGACTGAGATTAGCGGTAGTTTCAGTAAGAAGACATATAACATTTGCTTATTTATTTATTTTTAAACATGAAGGGCTACAATCTTCTCAGATACAGAAACCCACAGCACAGAGATGACAAAACGATTTGGTGAAGGTGATCATTCTGAGAAGATGAATAGACTCTAAAATTGTTTTGGCCTGAAAAATCAATTCAGTTGTCTGTGGGCTTCACAGGAGGAAAATCACCTTGACTGAGGAAAATATTATTTTTGCCTCTGAGGGAACCAAATCAACATCAGGGAGGAAGGAAGGGTTTTTGAAATGATGACCCTTCCCTCCAACTAAGAGGGTAACTTTACAGAGAAATAGAGAACATAAACTTATTTTTTCAGCATTGAATTAAACATTGTCATCCTTTATTGCTCTTCTAGCTACAGGCATTACTTACTTGGTTACACAGGATAGAGAGGCAAAAATTTGTCTCCTACTGTGAGGGCAACACTGATGTCCTGATGAATAAAAAAAACAAAACACAAAAAAAGTTTGGAAAGTGACAGAAGAATAGGAGATAAATGTGCAGAAAGAAGTGTCAGCTGAGCAGATTACCTCCTGGTCTATAGTGTCAAGAGTCAGCAGCCTGTTGCAACTTTCTCCATTTTAGGTGACACATGGGAAGAACAGGAGCCCTGGTGGCAAAGTGGTTCAAGTGCTTGCTTGAAAACCAAAAAGTCCAGAGGTTCAAACCTACCAGCTGCTCCATGGGAGAAAGATGTGACAGTCTGCTTTCATAAAGATTTATCATATGGGGCAGTTCTTCTCTGTCCTACAAGGTCACTATGAGTTCAAGATGTCTTGATAACAGTGGGTTTTGAATTTGGGTTTCGTGGGAAGAACAATTCTATAGATTTTCTGTAAGGAGTACACAGAAGCATGAAAATCCTTCCAGAAACTTCTAGGTAAAGACTAGTCAGAGACATTTGACTCATCATGGTCACTCAGATTGGAAACAATTAACTCTTTGGGGTGAAGAGTATCAGAAAAGGAAGTTGAGGGTGAATGGGGGTATGAGTGGGTAGGTAGGGATAAAGATTTGGAATAGCCAAAACATAGTTCAAGCGGTCCAGTAAGAAAAACAAAAACAAAAACAAAAACAAAAAAAAACCAAATTATTGGAGTTCTAAAATCAGCTGTGGGTTTCATGGGAAAGGTGAGGAGAGATTTAACATCTACCAACATCTGTTATTGGCAAGTTCCACTCTCATTTTCTCATTTAATCAATACTAACCATGTGAGGCTGGTATAAAACTCACTGCTGTCGAGTCGGATCTGACTCATAGCAACTCCCCTTGGGTTTCCGAGATGATATCACTATGGAGAGTCAGCCCCAGGGACAACTCAGGGATGCCCAAAGCAGCAGGCCAGAAGAGCAGGAGAAAGGGGATTAAAAGCCAGAAAGCCAGACAGAGGTACAGTCAGCCACAGGGACCCAGGTGGGGGTGATA
>NW_006921690.1:9448658-9479779 GCF_000298275.1 Orycteropus afer afer
GTAGGGTGGAGGGTCGAGGAAAGAGGGGGAAGCCTTCAACGAGATGGATTGACACAGTGGCTGCGATGATGGACTCAAGTATAGCAGGGATTGTGGTGCTGGCGCGGGATCAGGCAGTGTTTCGTTCTGCTGTGCATGGGGTCGCTATGAGTCGGAAACTACTCGACGGCACTTAACAACAACAACAATCACTATGGAAGTAGATTGCCCAATCTTCCTTCCTAGGAGTGGGTGGTGGGTTTGAACCACCAGCCTTCTGGTTAGTGTTCAGATGCCTTAGGCGCTGTGCTACCAGAGCTCCTGTGAGGACGGTATAGCTATCACCTTTTTATAGATGAAGGAACAGAGATTAAGATGGTAAACCTCTTGCCTATTGTCTGACCACTATTAAGTAGTGGAGCCACTACTGACCCACCTTTACTCCAAAGCCTATTATTTCCCTACAACAGTGGGCCATTTCTCTGTTACAGTGGTGCACCCTTAAAAAGCTCATGGGCAGTGTACCTTTGCCAATGATTATCTTTGTTGCTGTTAATTGCCATAGTGCTGCCTCCAGTTCACAGTGATCCCATGTACAAAAGAATGAAACATTGCCCAGTCCTGCACCATCTTCAAAATGCCCGGTATGTTTGAGTCTATCGCTGTAGCTGTTGTGTAGTTCTTTCCTACACAGGGGGCTCATCTTCTATCATAATATAGGGCAATATTCTGTTATGATTCATAAGGTTTTTGTTGGCTAATTTTTGGAAATAGATCACCAGGCCTTTCTTCTTAGTCTGTCTTAGTCTGGAAGCTCCTCTGAAACCTGTCCACCATGGCTGTCCCTACTGATATTTGAAATACGGTCATATATCTTCCAGGATCATAGCAACACTCAAGGCATCACAGTCCTACAAACTGACAGGAGGTTGGTGGTTAGCATCTTTACTCTTTTTTACTCTTTACCACCTGAAGAATCTGTCTCCTCTTCTTTTGTGTCCATTCTCCATTACCCAAGTACTCCAAATCCAGCAATTTTATATATATATATATATATATATATAAATCCTCACAGCAATCTTGAGTGGTAACTGTTGTTTATAAATAAATTTCACAGATAAAGAAAAGGAATCTTAAAGATCAATTCAATGGTAAAAAGTGATGTTTGGTTTTACCAAACAAAGATGTCTGGAATTTTAGAGCTGGCATGGCTTTTTGGCTTGAACGCCCCCAGAGCTCCTAGAGAAAAGATTAGAACCTAGATATTGGGCCTGCTGTGCAGAAAGTTTAATCTCCACTAGATGGCAGTGTAAAAAGTGCTTTGAAACATGCTGTGATTTCCTCTGGGAGAGCTGTATTTCCTATTCAGCAAATGCTTGCTCTCCAGGGAGTCCAGGGGCCCTGTTCTCAAGTAGCTGGCATCCCAGCTCTTGCTCAGATCTCTCTGTTCTGATGCATCCCTTTATCCATCGCTGTCGGGAAGGGGATCATGAATGATTCATCAGTAGTGATTCATCATTAATGAAAATTACCGATGATTAATCTTTAAAACATTTCTTGGGAAGTTTGCTTCTCTCTTGGAGTCTGTTCCCTGTGAAAAGAACACAGGTATCCTGGGTCCTATTCCTTCTCAACCCGTAAGTCATACTCTTGACTCTGACTTGCATTCATTTTGGAAGTTTAGGAAAGTGCCCCCACATCAATAACTGTACAGCTAACCTGCTTTGGATAAGGAAAGGGTGTGGTCTGTGAGATTTAGTCTCCAAAATAGACACTTGTCAAGGGGTCATGTTAACTTGAACCAAACCGCCAAGTCTGACAGACCCAGGGCTCAATTAAAACCATCGTTGCATCTGTGGGTAGTCAATCATAACTCTTTTACTGGTTCCCAGTCACATGTAAAAATAATTTATATTATTTGGATAAATTTGTTTTGTACTTTTTGTGATTTAATGATAACATCAACATCAACAATGATAACATTGACATCAACATTCTTACCTTGGATACTTTGCCTGGAATGCTCTTGTTTTCTCCTTTTGCTTTGAAAATGGAACATAATATGCAAATTTCACCTTTCAGCTGAATTATCATTTCTTCCCGTACCCTCACATTAGATTAGAACTCACTGTTATATTCCCACATACCACTCTACATTGCACTTACAATTAATTATCTGTAATATTTAAAACATATCTCTTTTCCCTAGTTGATCAAAAAGACCTTTAGAGCAGTAACCCTTACTATCTTTTTTCTTACTAATTCCTCAGAGCCTTGCATATAACTTTCCATATAACCTATTGCCATGCAGTCTAATTCCAATTCATAGTGAACCTATAGGACAGAGTCAAACTCTGCCATAGGGTTTCCACATCTTTCTCCCATAGAGTGGCTGGCGGGTTTGAACTTCTGATCTTTTGATTAGCAACCAACAGCTTTAACCACTGTGCCACCAGTGCTCCTTACCTTCCATATAGTTAAAGGCAAATAAATACTTACCATGACTGAAATATATTTTAGCCTGTTTTATTCAGGTGTCTGGGGAATAAGTATCACTTGAGGAAGTCTCTGATGTATATTTACAAGGTATATTTAGTTTTGAAATATACAAGAAGCTTTCACAGGCTCAAGAAGAGATGTACATTTTCCTGTTAAAGGGATAGGGAAATTGGCTGCTAGAGTGCTAGAATGTATGTGTGAGATCCAAGAGAAAAATGCTTATCTTTGTGTTACTTGAACAGAGCACCAATTAAATGATTGTCCATTTGGAACTATTAAATTGCATTTTTTTCCTCATGGGTTCTGGGCTACAATGAAGATTAGGAAACTGCTTTCTAAATTCTATTTGGATTACAGTTTTGATATGATAAATTTATAAGCTCTTCTTCAGTCAGAAAATTGTTTTGTTCTTTTGTTTTTAATCAATATATTGTTTGTGATGTCTGCAACAGAGAACAAAAGGAGAGCATTTTGCACTGATGCAATTGAAAGAGCACTGGAGATCGTGATCTTGTTCAAGCCACCTGCTTTCTCAGAGGTTCAGTTTCCTCATCTGTGAAAAGATGAATTTACTTCTCACGAGTGATGTATCAGGGAGCTTCTTACATTATTCTCAATCATCCCCACTCCTGCTATTCACACTCCTGTGTGACCTTGTGGCTTTGAATGTGAGCTGAACCCATTGATTTAGCTCTAGCCAATAGAATACGTATGGCAAAGGTGATGGGATGTTGCTCTGTGATTAGGTTATGAAAGACTGTGAGTTCTATCATGCTAGCACATTCTCTCTACCTCTATCTCCTTGGCTTTGATGAAGTAAGCTTCCATGCTGGAGAAGCTCACATGATTAGGAACTGAGGGAGTCAATTGACTAACGCCTAGTGGGGAACTGAGATCCTTAATTCAAAAACTCTCAAGGAACTAAATCCTGCCAAAAAGCACATCACTAAACAGGGAAGTGGATCCTTCCCAGGTGGGCCTTCAAATGAGATCTTGCCTTAACCAGTACCTTGATTTTAGCATTCCAAGAGACTATGAAACATAGTACTCAGCTAAGCCATGTCTCAATCCTTGAGGCATAGAAACCAAGACAATAAATGTGCATTGTGTTGTGCTTCTAGGTTTTGGGAGTATTTGTTACACAGCACTAAGTAACTAATACAGGTGGTTTTCAACTGACTGATGGCCATAACCATGGATGACCACATATAAAGCCTCCCTGCCCAGAGACCTCTCCTCCCCTCTGACCTATTCATGTACAAACACGCTCAGGTATGTCTGGTTTCAGTGAGTTTCACTTTATTGTGCTTCACAGATACCACATTTTTCACAAATGGAAGATTTGTAGCAAACCTGCATCAAGCAAGTCTGTTGGCATCATTTTCCAACAGCTTGTGCTCACTTCATGTCTCTATTTTGATAATTCCCACAATACTCCAATTTTTTCATAATGCTATTGCACATTTGGGGGCTCTGGTAGAGTAGTGCCTAAGACATTTGACTGCTAACCAGGAGGCTGGTGGTTCCAATCAACCAGCCACTCCTCAGAAGGAGGATTGAGCGATCTACTTCTGTAGTGATACTGCCTCAGAAACCCAAGGAGGGGTCTCTATGAGTTGGATCCAACTGGACGGCAGTGAGTTTGAGTGATTGCACATTTAATAGACTAACCAAAAAATTCATGTGACTTGCTTCATTGCAGTATTTCCTTTATTGCAGTGGACTGGAAGTAAACTCACAATATCTCTGATGTGTGCTGTATAATACATACAGTTCCTTTAATACGTCTTTCTTTGAGGTTAAAAAAAAAATCTCTGATATGATCTGCAGCTATCAGAAAAAGGCAACAGAGTAATAATGATAAGTGGAGTCAGGAGAGCTTAATGATAAGTCTATGGGCAAATCAATTCAACTCTCTTGAGCCTCAGTTTTTCCTTTGTAAAATAAGGAGGCTGAGATAGGACAGAGCTCTGAGTGTGGTCCCCAGATGAACAACATCACCATCATGGAACTTGTTAGAAATGCAAATTCTCAAGCCACACACCCTGAACTGGAAACTCTGGGGATGGAGGACAGCATTTGGTGTTTTAATAAACTCTACAGGTGATTCTGAAGCATGTAAAAGTTTGAGAACTGTACTTCTCATTCTCTAAGGTCCCTTACAATTCTACATGCAAAGATTATCATCACCAGAGCTTCCATATTAATAAGAAGAAATGGTTATTGATCATGTGCCAGGAATTAAAAGAAAGGTTTTATAATAATTATCGAATTTAATCAGGAGCTCTGGTGGTGTAGTGCCTAAGGCATTTGACTGCTACCCAGAAGACTGGTGGTTCAAACCCACCAGCTACTCCCCAGAAGGAAGACTGGGCAATCCACTTTCATAGAGATACCACCTCGGAAACCCAGGGAGGGGTCACTGTAAGTCGGAACGAACTCGATGGCAGTGAGTTTTTTTTTTTTTTTTCTTTAAATCTCATTTAATCTTCACAAGATCTCATGAAACAGATACTTCTCATCTTTATTCCAGCAAATGCATTCCTATTCAGCAAGATCCAGTAAGATCTCTAATGTCCTTGATTCTTAAGGAGAGGGATAATGTTTTATTTATCTCTGTAATCTTATATAAAGGAACTCTGGTGGTGTAGTGGGATTTGCCTGCTAACCAGAAAGTTGTTGGTTCAAACCCACTATCTTCTCTGTGGCAGCAAGATGAGGCTATCTACTTCCATAAAGATTTACATCCTTGGAAACCCAACAGAGGTTACTATGAGTCAGAATCAATTTGATGGCAGTGGATTTAGTTTATTTTTTTAACCTTGTATAATTTATTATGTGTGTATGCACATGCATATTTTGTGTCTTATAATTAGATGATAGTCAATAAGTGTCTGAAGATTGAGCTAATGAATAAAATAATGAACAAATAAATTTAAGAATAAAAATAACAGGAAGGAATAGCTGACATTGTAGGGGCTAGAGGCTTTCTAGAAGGTGGCTAGATGAGAGAGTCTGGAACAAGTTGGATATTCTTATTGCCCCTTAAATCAGTATTAGGAAGGTATCACCACATGTGCTTACCTCCAAGGCTGGTCTCAATCACAAGGGAGGAGCTTCTTGATTCCCAGTACTTCAATTTGCAGGCTTCAGCTATGGAAAAATCTAATATGACATTTATTCATTTTCTCTCGAGTGACCTTAGGAGAGAAATTATTTTACAGAAATAAATCCATATCCCAAGGGGATAAACAAAGATTTGAAATGGTATTTCTAATGTATTAATCAGAGGATGACCTGTGGATTACAGAAAGTATAGAGGGAGACCCCAAACAATTAATAACCACTGTTCTTCATTCCTTGGACCTTTTGAATGAGCTAAAGAAATATGTAGGTTTGTTTCCACATTCTTTACAAAGCTAGTATCTTTGTCAACTAAAGGAAAAGACAGACTCTTTGACACTTCAAGCATATAAATAAAAAAGTATACACTGAGTATTCACACTAAGCTTAGCCATGTTGCACCTTATGATTATTGTAAGGTAACCCTTGCTATTTGGGTGTGTTCTTTTCCTTCTTCACCTCTCCTTTACTTCATGAGAGGAATTTATTAGAACTAAATGCATGCACCTGCAGAAAGACCAGTTAATACAAGTATTCAAATTGAAATTGAACACTTTTACCAACTTTTGCAGTTCAAGATTGATGAAACATTCCATCAAAATGTGTTGATAATTACTGGTGACTGAAATGCAAAAACTGGAAACGAAGAAGAAAGATCCATCGTTGGAAAATATGACCTTAGTGACATAAGTGACACCAGAGACCACACGGTAGAATTTTGCAAGATGAATGATTTATTCATTGAATATATCTTTTTACAACAACATAAATGGTGACTATTCACATGGATCACACTGAATGGAATACACAGGAATCAAATCTTTATCTGTGGAAAGAGACCATGTAGAAACTCAATATCATCATTCAGAACAAAGCCAGGGCCCAATTGTGGAACAGTCCACCAATTGCTCATATGCAGGTTCAAGCTGAAACTGAAGAAAATTAAAACAAGTCCATGACAGCTAATGTACGACCTTGAGTATATCCCACCTGAATTTAGAGACAATCCCAAAAATAGATTTTATACGTTGAACACTAATGATAGAAGAGCAGACAAGTTGTGGGATGATATCAAGGATATCATATGTGAAGGAAAAAAAAAAAAAGATCATTAAAAAAGACAAGAAAGATAGAAGAGACCAAAATGAATGTCAAAAGAGACTCTGGAACTTGAACATAGATAGACTAGCTAAAGCAAATGGAAGAAGTAATAAAGTAGAAGAACTGAACAGATTTCAAATGGCAGCTTGAGAAGACAAAGTTAAGTATTATAACGAAATGTGTTAAGATCTGGAGTTAGAAAATCAAAAAGGAAGCACATGTTTGGTCTATCTCAAGCTGAAGGAACTGGAAAAAAAAAATCAAGCCTGGAGTGGCAATACTGAAAGATTTTATGGGTAAAATATTGAACATTGCAGGATGCATCAAAACAAGATGGAAGGAATATAGACTCACTGTACCAAAAAGAAATGGTCGATGTTCAACCATTTCAGATGGTAGAATGTGATCAAAAGTAAGATATTGAAGGAAGAATTCCAAGCTTCACTGAAGGCAAGTGTGATAGTTGGGGTTGTGTGTCAATTTGGGCAGACCATGATTTTGAGTGGTTTAAGCAGTTGTGATGTGGTTATTCCCATGATGAGATTGGATGTAAATATTTTGAGCAGCCAATCCATTGAAAGGGAGTTCCCTAGGGGTGTGGCCTGTTTCCAATATGTATATAGACATCCTGGGAAAATGAGAGACTCTTCTGTGGATCTGGATCCTGTTGTGCTGCCTACAACTGTCTGTGAGCAAACAATCTACCATTCTGCCTGGTGATCCTGGATTCATCATCTGTTGGAATCAACAGCTGGTATACTGTCTGCCAACCTTCAGCTTGTCAGCCCCTGTGGCTGCATGAGTCAGGAAAAGCTTCCAGTTTGATGTTTGATCCAGGAACTTGGGACTTGCCAGCTTCTATAACTGTGTGAGCCATTTTCCTAAGATAAATTTCTCTCTCTCTCTCTCTCTATGTATAAGCTTTACTAGTTTTGCTTCTCTACAGAACACAGCCTAACACAGCAAAGTTCTAGGAATTGACAGAATATCAATTGAGAAGTTTCAACAAACAGATGGAATGCTGGCAGTGCTCATTTATCCATGCTTAGAAGACAGTTACCTGACCATTTGACTGGAAGAGATACGTATTGTGCCCATTGCAGAGAAAAGTGATCCAAGAGAATGCAGAAATTATCATTAATATTACATGCAAGCAAAATTTTCCTGAAGATAATTTAAAAAGTGTTGTGACAGTACATTGACAGGGAACTGTCAGAAACTCAAGCCAAATACATAAGAGGACATGGAACAAGGGACATTATTGCAGATGTCAGACAGATCTTGGCTGAAAACAGAGAACACCCGAAAGATGTTTACCTGTGTTTTATTGACTGTGCAAAGGCATTTGACCATGTGGATCATAATAAATTATGGATAACATTGTGAAGAATGAGAATTCCAGAACATTTAATTGTGCTCTTGGAACCTGTACAAGACCAGGAGGCAGTTGTTATAACAGAATAAGGGGATCTTGTGTGGTTTAAATCAAGAAAGTTGCGTGTCAGGGTTGTATCCTTTCAACATATTTATTCAATCTGTAAGGTCAGTAAATAATCTCAAAAGCTGGACTATATGAAAAACACAGCATCAGGATTGGAGGAAGATTCAGTAACAACCAGCAATATGTAGGTAACACAACCTTGCTTGATGAAAGTGAAGAGGACTCCGGTACTGATGAAGATCAAAGACTGCAGCCCTCAGTAGCAACATAAAACACACAAAAATCCTCACAACTGGACCAATAAGCAACATCATGAAAAATGGAGAAAAATTTGAAGTTGTCAAGAATTCAATTTTATTTGGATCCATGATCAACTCCCATAGAAGCAGCATTAAATCAATCAAAGGATGTGTTGTACTGGATAAATGTGCTGCAAAAGACCTCTTTAAAGTGTTTATAAATAAACATGTCACCTTGTGGACTAAAGTGCGCCTAACCAAAGCCATGGTATTTTCAATCACCTCATTTGCATGTGTAGCTAGACAATGAATAAGGAAGATTAAAGAAGAATTGATGTCTTTGAATTATTGTGTTGGCAAAGAATACTGAATATATCATGGACTGCCAGAAGAATAAACAAGCCTGTCTTGGAAGAAGTACAGCCAGAATGATCCTTAGAAGGGAGGATGAAGAGATTTTGTTTCACGTACTTTGGATATGTTATCAGGAGGGACTAGTCCCTGAAGAAGGGTATCATGCTTGGTAAAATAGGAAGTTGCTGGAAAAGAGGAAATGATATGGACTGCAATAATAGATCTAGCATAATAACGATCTGAGGATGGCACAGGACTGGGCACTATTTTGTTCTGTTGTACATAGGGTTGGCGGCATCGAAAAACAACAATTACATGCTAGACACATTTTTTTCAACTCCATTACATTACATGTCTTTTCTCACAATTATTCCGTAATGAAGGTACAGTTACTATTGTTATTTTGCAGATAAGAAAACTTGTGCAGTGTGGTTAAAAGTATCTTGGTCTAGGTCATAGTGGTGAGTTAACTTCAACTCCAAAGTTTTTTGTTATTATTTGAGATACTAATTGGACTAAATCACAATATAGGACCCTTATTTGGTTCTAGGTAGAAGTAGATGAGATCATTGCCTCAGGAGAAGTTAGAAGTCCATGAACTTAGAAAAATGGCTGTATCATTCTCTTGTTTTCTTGAACCTGATGGTGGTGGACAGGATGGGCTAGAAGAGGTGAAGATTGTTGTAATTGGACTGGCATAGTGAACATTGGAGATAAAGAATGTCACGAGTAAAAATTGTTGTCAAGAATACTGTTTGATTATATGTTGCATTGAGATTTTGCACTAGTATATTCTGAAGTCCATAAATTCTCAGGGACCTCTGCTGGTGCAGTGGCTAATGCATTTGGCTGCTAACCAAAAGGTCAGTGGTTTGAACCCACCAGCCACTCTGTGGCAGAAAGATGAGTTAATCTTCTTCCATAAAGATTTACAGCCCTGGAACTCTTTGGGGCAGTTCTATTATGTTCGATAGGGTCACTATGACTTGAAATTGACTAGATGGCAGTGGGTTTGGTTCGGTTTAAGGAAGAAACATGACAACTGAGTTAAGAGAAATAAATCAGACTAAACTATTATTAGCAGAGATTTCTCCTTGAAATTCCAGTGTAAAATAACAGTAAACTAGAGTCTCTATGAGTCGGAGATGACTCGACGGCACATAACAACAACAATAGGGTAACCCATGTAGAAAACTTGTACTACAGCAGAAGTAGCCTATTTATAGCTTAGATCCAAAGCAAGCCAAACAACTTTCTATGTTTATTAAGTTCAGCCTAGACAGTAGATCTTCCACTGACAATTTGTTATTGTTGTGTGCTGTTGAGTCAGTTCTGACCTATAGCGACCCACTTGGAGAGAGTCTAGCTGTCCCATGGAGTTTCCTATGCTTTAATATTGACTGGAGCAGATTGCCAGGTCTTTTCTCCCATGGAGTCATTGATGGGTTTGAACTGCTGACCTTTCTATTAGCAGCAGAGAGCTTAACTGCTGTGGCACAAGCACTCCTTACTGATGGTTTAGGAAGACTTGTTCAAGGTGTATCCAGTGCCAAGGAGAAGTGCTGAAACCAGAGTGAAGAGAGAGTATTCACAAAGCAGAGAGAGTTTTATACAGCAGCCCTGAGCCATTTCCCTTCTGGCCCAGTAGAATGCAGAGGGAAAACGAATTGCAACCATGAAAGCAGTAAATGTTAGTCAATTTGAAATACCACTCCAAGAAAATATTACTGACTCATTATCCAAGAATTTAATCAATCCCCCTATTCTTTGTATATACCAGGCATAGCGTTAGGCATTTCTGTATTATGTGTATTTCTATGTTGTTCTTCTTGTTAGGTGCCGTGGAGTTGGCTCCAACTCACAGCGACCCTTATATATAACAGACCAAAACACTGCCTGGTCCTGAGCCAGCTTTACAATTCTTGCTATACTTGAGCCCATTCTTGCAGCCACTGTGTCAATCCATCTCCTTGAGGACCTTCCCCATTTTTGTTGACCCTCCTCTCAGGGAATGGTCCCTTCTAACAACATGAACCAAGGTAGATGAGGCCATTTTCCTTTGCAAGGAGCATTCCGGCTGCACTTCTTCTAGAACAAATTTGTTAGTTCTCCTGGCAGTCCATCATACTTTCAGCATTCTTTGCCATTGCCACAACTCAAAAGCATCCACTCTTCTTCAGTCTTCCTTATTCATTGTCCAGCTAACAATACTTTTATATTATCTCATTTTTTCTTCATAATAACTCTGTAAAAGTAGTAGTAACATTCTGAACAATGTGCTAGATCAGGGATCTCAAACTGGGCTGAGCATCTGTGTTTTGTTTGGTGTATATATTTTAAATAACAGAGAATTTCACATTAAAATTCATACTTCTGGCTTCTCTGGGGAAAAAAATAAAATAAAAAAGAGCAAAAACAGAAGATATGGCTAAAATAAGCTTGCATTCCTGCAGGCTGGACCAGAGTGGTGGCTTTCATCTTTAGAATGGCCATAAACTTTGGCATATTTCCCACCACTCCCTGTTGTATTGTACCTTCCAGATTAATTCATTGCTATTACCTGCCAAGTATTTTAATTTACAATTTCTTATTTTACAGATGGCTAAATTAAGGCATGGAGAAATTGGACGACCTGTCCGAGGTTTCACAGCTAGGTAATGCCAGAGCTCTCCATAGAACTTAGGTCTTGTATCTCTGCATCAAGCTGTGTGCTAAACCCAAGAGTGGATTACTAAACTTTTATACTAATCAAAGCAGTGTGGTACTGGCATAAAAACAGACAAATTGATCATCAGAACACAATAAAGCCCAGAAATAAACTCACTCATACATGGTCAACTGATTGTCAACAAAGGTGCCAAAGGAAATCTTTTTCAATGAATGATGCTTGAACAACTGGCTAAACACATGGAAAGGAAAGCTTACCTCTACCTCTCATCACGTATGCGAGTTAGTAGATTAAATGTGAAACTAAAATTATCAAGCTTCTAGAAATAACATACAAGTATCTCTTTATGACCTAGAAAATGCAAAATTTCTTGGTGAGGATACAAAAAGAAGCACTAACCAAAAAATAAAACAATTATTTAGAAGAATGGATGAACTTCTTACATAAGATAATACAGAAAGAGTCAAGAGTACTTAGTGTTAAGGAATAAAACAGTAGACACATTACAAAAGCAGCAGCAAGGATCCATAGAAGTTGCTGGCAGAAGTACTGTAAGAGATTAGATTATTTTGCATTTTCCCAAGGCTCTAATATCAGCCTGTTTTACTTGGAACGGTAAGATTTATTTGGAAAATTTCTAAAAGTCTCTCCTCTTAGTAAGCTCAGTAAACTAACAATTCAAATTTCTTTTTGAAAGTTTAAGCCTTTTCTTAGGTTTTATCTCTCTGTATTTGACACTCCTCAGAAGCTTAAATTTTCTCCCCAGTCTGAATATATGGATTTCTGGGCCTGACCATCCAATTCTATTAAGGCAATAGCTCCACATAGTGTTGGTTTAAGACAAGCCTACGTTTATCATGCTGTGGACTCTGGATTGAAAAACAGTCATAGCCCCTTCTCCTGACTGGATCAATATGGTTGGTGCAAAAAAGGTGAATATGAGGTTAAGTAAGTTTGGTTTTTATTTCCTTTCATTACTTGGTTTTTTTTCAGCTGAAGAAGCAGACATCTGCTTTCATAAGGGTGAAAGTTTCCTCTCTTCCCTTCTAAAATATTCATTTTAGCAAATTATTGTATTTTTGCTTCCTTGTGGCAGACATTCATTGTTCTGTGTCACTCAAGAGGTTAGGAGTAGAGTTCTTTGTGGATTATGGTGCTTTGCTTCTGAAAAAGTACATTAATGAAAACTTCTTTATTCTTTGTTCTGTTGTTTCCAGAATATACTACTATTTTTTAATAGAATAAATCTACCATTCCCACTTATCGTTCATCTCCTCTTTTCTTAATATCGTCTCTTGGCTCTGATCTAAATTTGGTCCGGCTCTCCTCTCCTCTTTAGATATTATCTTTTCTGTGTTTATTATGCCTACAAGAACTTTTCAGTGTCTTTTATGTCCTAAAGATTAATGGGCATTTGAATTTGGGCAGCTACTTGATGATCACCATGTAATCTTTCAAATTCATTTCCTTTTTGAATTACTTCTTTTAAGATTGAAACTTACCTTTGTCCCTCTAAGGAACTGAAACAGCCAAATTGAAAGTATGGCTTCTAAAGGGAAAAGCGTGTAGGAACATAAAATGGCACAGCTGGCATGTTCCCACCCAGTCTCATGCATATATCACCTGGTATCTTCACAAAGTGGCTCTAAACTCTGGGCATGTAAAAGATGAGTTCTGACAAAGAATTTAGGAGGTGCAAACCCAGTCACATTGTAGGACAGGTTCAAGAAAAAATGTATCGTATAGACAAGGACTATGGTTGCAACAAAGGAGCCCTAGTGGCTCAATTGTTGAGTGCGTGGCTGTTAACCGAAAGTTTGGCTGCTGTTCAAACCCATCAGCAGCTCAGAAAAGACCTGGTGATGTGCTCCCGTAAAGATTACAGCCCAGGAAATCCTAGGGGCAGTTCTACTCTCCTACAGAGTTGCTATGAATCAGATCTAACTCAATGGTAAACAACAATAACATGTTTCCAACAGTGACATTTAAATCCCAGAGCTTTGTTTGGGGTAGGCCTTTTGTTTCTGTTGAAGTATATGCTTCTACACAGAGCTGCTAATACTGATGGTGTCTGAGGTTTCCAAACAGCTTAGGATGTCATGGAAAACGCAGTGGACAGTTAGGAAGAGCTCAAGTAGCTAGTTTGTAAACAAAAGAGACCACACACCAAACAGAGCTGCTCCCCACCCTCAGAACTTCTTCAGGCCTGACTTTCCTGAGACACATTTGGGTGTTCCATAGCTTTGATAAGGTGGCACAAGAAGTTTCCTGTTGAGTATGAATTTTTAAATATGAAGGTATGAACATCACATCACAGACAATTTGGAAAACAAAATTATAATATGCAAAAATTCATTAACGAATTTTCAGTGAGTTCCAGATTTTTTATGATTGTTCATCCTAGGTACCTATTGGCATTTTATCATGACAACTGCCTGTGAGATTTGGTATTATTATTCTCCTGTTACAGATGGGGCTGAGAAAATGAAACAATGTATTTAAGGTCTGCCACTGGTTACTTGCAGGAGTCCCTGGGTGTCACAAACAGTTAAGTGCTCAACCAGTAGACAATAGGTTAGTGGTTCAAGTCCACCCAGTGGCCCCTCTGGAAACAGGTGGTGATCTGCTTCTGAGGGATCACAGCTTTGCAAACCCTATGGAACAGTTTTACTCTGCACACTTGGGGTTAGTATGAATCGGAATGGACTGGAGGGTAACTAACAATAGCAATAATAACTGGTCACGTGCAGACTGAGATTGAAAGCAGGTGTGTGTGGCCCAAAAGCACATGTGCTTTCTACTTCTGGCTGAGCCTGCACATGCTTTGTTGGTCCAACAGTGAGCGTATGTCCTGCCTTGAACTGATTTCTATGCTGAAGAAGGACAGTCCTGCATGTGAAGCTTATGTTCTAAGAATTGCAGCAAGGATATGTTCAACTTTGCCTGAGCAGAGTATGATGATATGATGAAAGAAAAGTTTTGGGAAGATGGATTTGCTGCCATTTTTATGCAGGATGAACTGGAGGACTGGGTGACTAGAGGCAGGGGTCGTGGTTGGGAGCCATTGCTGTGATGCCAGGGCTAATCCCACACTCATACTCTTAGCTCAGTATCTTATCTCCTTATGCAGTTTCACTTTCTCTTTAGAGGTCACTGCAATGTTCAGATGTAAAACATTGCCCTGAGACATCCCATTTTGGATATGCATTGGTTTCTGTTTCCTTTTTTACTGTTATGTTCTCTGGCCTTAGGGTGACTGCAAGTGAAATAAAGTACCTTAGCCACTCTTTTTCTTTTTTTCCCCTAGTCCCCTGATCCCAGTCATCCTTTAAGCCTGTTCAAGTTCACTAATTAGAACACAGGAGACTCCTTTTTAGCATAGCTGAGGTCCCAAGTCCTCAGCCTGATAAGCCATTTGCAGTTGAGGGTGGAGGTGCTTGGACTGAGCTAAAGGAGGTTATTTCTATTCTGACGGAGACCTGGTATTTATTCTGCCTTGGAAATTGTAAACCAGAACTCTGTTCCTTTCATTGAGGGGCGGGGCATCCGGCAGCATCTCTGCCGTCCTCCGCCACTCTGCCTGGAGTTGCTGTACAGTATCAGCCAGATGCCTTTGGGATTTCAGGACTGCAGCAGGCTGACAGCATCGCCTCCTTATTTCTCTTCTTTCCAGGCTATAATTCGCGAGCCTCATTTACCTGCTGAGGATGGTGGCTCGTCTGTCAGCTGTCAGCCCGAGGCTATACTTTTTCTGTCTGATTCCATCGGTGCTCATTATTTACTGTTCTGTTTAGCTGAGTATTATGTAGAAGGTTTGAGATGCTGCAGAAAATCAGCCAAGTCTTAACAAAATATCTCAGAGTTGCAGATTCTACACAGTTGTTCCCCAGCCTTGCACTGGTTAGAGCCCACCAGCGCCAATGTCTACATCTCAGGGAAAACATGAATATTAAGTGGAAAATGTCTTATAAACTGTGAGGAAGTATGAAAGTCAAGGTCCTTTGTGCATCTTTCTTTGTTCCATACAAGCCCTATTTTCTGTCACCATAACTGTTAATGTCTTATCACGATAGAATCAGATGCGGTAAAGTGAGCATCAGGGAAGTTTGAGGAAAACAATATCCCATTTGAAGTAGGATTTGGAAAAGCAAAGTGAAGCCATAAGTATTATTACTGTTTCTGCACATGGTGATTATGGGGTGAGGAAACTTTCACAGCCTCTAGTTTCTGCAAGTAGCTGTCTTCTCCTTTATAGATTCGTTGTCTCTCTGAATCACTGCCCTTCTGGAATCATTATAAGGTACCTTGCACATGTGGGAAAAAGAAGCAATATCCTAATTTATTAGTTTCTGGAGAAACTGAAAAAACTCCACACATAACAGGTCCTTTTACATTACATTATGAACTAAGACAGTGAGGTTAGCTCCCCCTGGAGGTGACGACTTGCAAATGCTGTTGAGAAACAGGGTAAGCTAACAATTGGAAGCTGCTGAACTTGAGACCTCAGGAGACAGTCTTTGACCCCCATGCTTTTGAAGAATACCATTATGACATTGGATGGACATTAATTCAGATAATAAGTCAGCAAGGAGAAGGAGAGGTAAAGAGATCACTTACAAGATATGTAAGGTTGATACACACATAGTCAGTACAATGCAGTGCTTCATAAGGAAAAGAAAGCACTACTCATTCCCTATCAGATCCTAGGGTCCAGTTTCTTCTCCTCTGTCAATGCCTCCATGTGCAAAATTTTCCCCACAGGAGGGAATTAAGTGGAAGATTTTGAGAAACACTTAGTTTTATTGATTCCTGTGAGGTAAGGGACATTTACCCTTTATCCAAGGGTTCGGTTGCAATATGTGTTCATTCCGCCATAATGCACTAGAAATCAAAAAGTAGACACCAAAAGATGAGTACCTCCTTTAATGCATAAAACTATCCTACTTGGAAGAAAGCAGCTTGATTTTCTCATCCCTAAAAAGAGAAGTTCAAATCTCCATCACACTAAGCTCAATCAGTGCAAACAATGTCAGTGACAATCAACATTACTCTTTAATTCTAATTCTCCTCCACAGTTTTCAGCTATCACTCCTAATCTGTTTTCCTCCAAATGTATATTTCCAAGAAGACCAAACAATATGAAAACAGTAAGGGGAGATAGAAGTTTTGAAAGGAAAATACGGGTTTTAAGCACTAAGACCCACGCATTAGAAAATGACCAAAGTTAGCAAATGACTTAGCCTATTTGATGGTGTTACTGTGATGATGTCTCTATGGAAATGTTTCTTGTGGTTTGCTTTAAAATAAAATTTGATTTCTAATCAGTAGAACCTTAGAAGGAAGGTTGGGCAATCTACTTCCATAGTGATACTGTCTCAGAAACCCAAGGAGGGGTTGCTATGAGTTGGATCCAACTCAATGGCAGTGAGTTTGGTTTGGTTTGAAGAAGTAACTGCATTGTCAGTAAGGTGGGTTTTTGACCAAAAGGTCTGTCAAGCAAGTGGCTTATTTGGCATACTCTTGCACTTGGTCTATAAGAGACCCAGGCCAAAGTCAGATCATAGCCACCTCCCTAGTAACTGACCCTGCATTGGGCCTCCAACAAGGTTAGCAAATAGATTTTATTTTATTTTTGGTCCCTTGTTGATTGGCATTGTCTCAGAGAAAATGATTTGGGAAGCATGGTTTCAGAATCATGGTTAGGGAGAGGTGAAGAAAAGAGAAGTGAGATAAAATAGAATAAAGGCAAAGTAATTGGGCAAATATTAGAGTATTACCATTTCTGGCTTTGGAAAAATTAGATATTAAAATTAATTAATTTAACAATGAACTATTTTGTGTCTGTTTTGTTTCAAGCACAGAACTGAGCACTACGGCTTTTATCTAAGGGCTTTTCATTTATCACAGGAAAGTAAATATGTGTGCAAATAAAAAACATTACAATGCAATGGGAACAATAGTGTCAAAAACAACAGTAAGAAAAAAAGTGTTTGATCTAATAATAGGTTCCTATGGAGCGGGTCTCCTTTCCTCTCTTTTCATGTTTGTTCCCTGTTTCTTCTCTGATAGAGTGATTTTGTTTTTCTTTTCCTTCTGCTTTTTTTTTTTTAAATATTGGAATGGGCTATTCATTAATCTCTATGCCTATATCAGCTTTGGCCTTTTTTATGTCTCCATATTTAAGTCTCAACAGGTCAGTAGTATAAAGGCTCTTTTGGTACCAAGACTTTTTGGAACTGATGTTTCTGCCAATAACTGTCCTGCTGATATGTGGAGACAAAAACTATGCAGAATTAATCAAACTGTGATTTTAAGTCCACAGTCTTTCAGATTACCAAGTCTGCCCAAGACTTCAGACACCATCTTCAAGTTCAGGGGTCCACAGGACCATCGTTGCTTTAGACCAACTGACTACAAATTCAGGGGTCCTGGAATCACCCGCAGTTTGATAATTCTCTAGAACAACTCTGAAAAATGCTATATATGGTTTTATTATAGAGAAAGAATACAAGTTAAAATCATTCAAGGGAAGAGATTCATACGAGAGTTCGAGAGGGGTCCAGATGCAAAGATTCCGGTTGTCCTCTCCCTGTGAAGTCTAGATAGCATCACCTCCTCTTAAGTATAATTTGTGGCAAACATACAAAGTACTGTAGACTAGGTGAGCTCTCCTGAGCTTCAGTGCCCATAGCTTTAATGGAAGCTTCATTAAGGAGGCATGATTTGTTGATTTGTTTTCCATGTGGTTACACGCAGTCTCCAGGTTGAATGGCACATTCTAGGTGTGACACAATGCTCTTATCCTATAGAAACATGATGGGTTTTTTTGGCATGGTCAGCCCCTCACCATAAGATGATCAGATGTGGCTGGCCACACCCTCAGTCATTTCATTGCTATCAACTATCAGGAGTGGTCTTGTGGGCCCACCTTAAATAACAGAAACATTGCTATCACCCAGAAATTCCAATTGTTTTGGGGTTACCTACCAGAAACCAAAGGCCAGACCTCTCTTTGGCAAGGCCAAATTCCGTATTACATACTTTAACTAGTTATTCATATGAGCGTGAACTGGCAATCTCCAAGCCTACAAATAGGGCATTTCTTGACTTGCATTTGGTAAAGGTGCACTTTTAAGTGCAGCATCTGGAACCAAAGGGCTTGAATTCAAGTTCTGAAGCTACCACTTGATTAGCTGAGTGATCTTAAACAGTCACTTCATTTGATAACTTTCCTCATTTGTAAAATGGGGATAATATTCATACATATTTGACAAGATTCTATCAAAAATTTAATGACCATGTAAAGTTCACAATGTTTAGCATATGCACAATAAAATTGTACATTAAAAAATATACAATAAATGTCTTATAGTTCTCAAAAAGTAGCAAATATTCTATGGTCCCATATGTTTCTACATAACTTTTGTTTTCTCAGATTAGAATCTACATCCTACCCCCAAGTCTCCTTGAATTTCTATCTATTCAGTAAGGCCCAAGGCAAGTCCCTCTTCCTTGGAAACTTCCCTGATTCTTTACCCCCACCTTCCCCAGCCTAAGTAAAACAGATAATTTTTTTCTCTCTGTGTATCACTGCATTTTATTTGTGCAAGTTAGAGAAAAACACCTTTTCTGGGTAGACTCAGCATCATAGGCTAAAATCAGACAAAGTTGCATGAGTGGGGTTGCCACTCTCTCTCACTTCTTGGCCAGGCACAATTTTCATAATCACAATTATTCCAGGCCACCCTGCAGGAACCATGGTCCATGTGATGGGGGAACCTCCTTTCCCTTGTTTCATATTCTGAGATGTGGGACCTCCATCAGAGTTAGACTCCTGGGGCTGACTTATCTCCTCTGGAAGAAGTGATTTTTTTTATTTGGAAATGTACATTCATGATTTAGCCTCTTCTAGGTTTCCTCTTGGTGTCTGTATGCCTAGAAAGAGCATGCATTCTGATCTGCTTTCTGGCTGTGAACAGGTCTACTCGATTAGGCTTTGCTCTGTGGAATAGGCCTGTAGATTTCCAGTCTTTCTACAGGTAAGTGAATAAGGGCATAGTAATAAGAAGCCAAATTTTTGCCATTCCCACAGGCATATCTTCCAGTGGCTATACCAATTATTCCAATGCAAGTAGTAATGAAGCTAATACTGTGGTTATCATCTGTGTACCTATTTCCTTCTATCTCCTAGATTCACAGAAGTCTATGTCTTTGTTATCCTCAAGCTAAAACAGTTTACATAGCATTCCTGGTATTTCAGTCAATCTTGGTTTTGCTCTGAAGCCCTTCCTTTCAACTGATCGGATAGGGCCTACCGACAATAATCAGCAGGATAATCTCCTCTATTTAAAGTCAACTGATTGTAGATGTTAGCCACATCTACAAAATATCTTCATAGTAACGTTTTGACTCCTCCATTATTATCAATGAGCTGAGAAGACTGATCAAAAGCTGGCCCAGAAATACCTTCATTGCTTAGAAGTGAGTGATGGTTATGATTCATGGATTGATTGGCAATCACTATCAGGATAACCAGAAAATCATCTGGAATGTTTTCTAAGACTTAAAGAAATGAATCTCTAGAGCATTTTTCACTGTTTTCAGTAGCTTGTCAACACCTTAGAAACTGAGGTTCTAGTTGACAAAACTCTGAGGTGGGTGTGCTCTGAGTTACGGTAATACCCAGAAAGTAGATACCAGGCTGCTTCATAAGTCGGGGCCCCATTGGTTTTCCTCAGTGCCCTGCCTTCTCTTTGTCAGCCTGTTTGTCCTTCCGGAAGTATTTTGGACATCATCACCATTGTGCTTCCTCTCTGCTGCCCTACAGCACCCTGTTGTATACTTGTTTATGACAGTGTCATAATCATGAGTTTTCATATCTATACAACCAAAGGCTAAACTCCCAGAGTTCAAGGATTGCAACATATTCAACTTTGGGTTGGTGCTTGAGATACTGTTTTGTATTCTGGTCGTGGTGACGAAAAACTTTTGGAAAAGGGTAGTGGAAATATATGATGAGTATAATTAATGTTTTGAAGCATCCTCAACTATGTAAAGGAAGTATCAAAAGGAGATAGAAACAGAAAAGGTGATCAAACTTCAGAAAATCAGCTTCAGAAGACGGAGGATAAAATATATGGATGTATGTGGGGGAGGGATCATTTTCTTCTCCAGTTCGTGTCCTGGCATTTGGAGCTTTGAGTGAAAGATTCCAGAATGAGAAGACTGTGGCCTGTGTGTGTAAGTTAAAGACTCTGAATGATTAATAAGTGACCCTATGCCAGTAATGTTATTAGCAGTGATAAAGCTAGTTGTATCAATCAGTGTCATACCAGATAAATAGAACCAGTAGAAGATGTATGTATAATTTTGAAAAAAAAAAAAAGAAAAAGGAAATATATAAATTTACTTCAAAGGATTGGTTTACATGATTGCAGAGGCTATTAAGTCCAAAATCTATAGGTCAATCTGGCAGTTTTAAAACTCTTGGGCAGGAGATGAAGCTACAGTACCAGATGGGATTTCTTCTTCCTCAGACAAACCTCAGTTTTGCTCTAAAACCCTTCCTTTCAACTGATCAGATAGGGCCTACCAACAATAATTGGTAGGATAATCTCCTCTATTTAAAGTCAGCTGATTGTAGACGTTAGCCACATCTGCAGAATATCTCCATAGTAACATTTTGATAAAGGTTTAATTAAATAAATGTGTATTATTGCCAAGTCAACTTAAAAAATAAAGTAATAAACAAGGTGACTAAATGAGAAACTCAAAGAGGGTTGGGAGACATGGCTGTGTGATCCTGAGGACTTGAAAATCTTTTCAGGAGAGGGATATCAGAACTGTAGAAAAGAAATGAAAGACAGGGTTACTTAGCATGAAGAAAACAGAGCAACAGTGCTGAGTGGTATTTCAATAATGACTCTTAGATTGAGTACTAATACAAGATGGAGTTTACTATTGTGCCTTTGTGTGGAAGCCTCTGATAAGCTCCTGCTTCATGTTGTCTAGATACGATCAGTATATTAGAATGATCCTTAGTACACATAATTCTAAATAGGTATTTACTCTCACTCATGGCCTCAATTATCAGTATTTCTTTTACTTTGGATTATAGGGAAGGCATGACCTTGAGTGGCTGGTTGCAATAAAGTCTCACATTTTGTCCCTATACAGAGAAATGATTAAGGTGGGAGTGTAACTTATTAATATTGTATGTAGTGGATATCTTCAATTTGCTCCTCCAGAGTCTTTCTGCACTCATCTCCACCCTACTTTGTATCCAGGATGAGGTGCCCTGTACCAATGAGTTCCTTGGCCAGAGGTTTTGGGTTGGTTTGACAAATGGAAAGCAATAGCAGAAAATGAGAGAATGGAAGAAGAATTAGCAGGGGTTATTTATTCCTCCGGGAGCTCTGGTAGTGTAGTGCCTAAGGCACTTGACTGCTAACCAGAAGGTTGGTGGTTCAAACCCACCAGCCACTCCTCGGAAGGAAGGTTGGACAATCTACTTCTGCAGTGATACTGCCTCAGAAACCCAAGGAGGGGTCGCTATGAGTGGGTCCAACTCGACGGCACATAACAACAACAACAACAACAACAACATTTATTCCTCTAAGCCTTTTTTGAGTCACCTCTTGGCTGTATCCCACCATTGAAGGTTGCAGCAATTATCATGTGACTCTTTCCTTACAACTATTCTCTCCAGGACCTGGTAACAATTTTCTCTCCTTCCTCCTTCAGTTCAGGAGTGGGGAAGCCTTCCTATTATTGCTAGGGACCTTAAAGATCTCCAAAATCTTACCTACAGCTTTGTAAATAGTCCCTTCATTAATTTCTGATCAATAATTTAATTAAGCATGCTATATATTCCTGCAAATTTTGGCAGTTTTTGTACAAATTTAGACCTCCATCAGCCCTGAAATTATGACTTAGTCCTACTGGTGGTCCCTTGAGAAGGCTGGACTGTTTATCTCCCATATCTCATTTCTTGTTGGTTGATAGTTGCTTTTGTAGGCCTGCACATTAACTGTCATTGTCAGGTGACCACTGGATAGGCCAAAAGAGATGGACTGGCAATGATAGTATCTGCTATGTTAAGCATCCTGTTCAACTCTTGGTATTGTCGAAGATTTTATCTCTCATCAATCTATTGGGTATAAAATGATATCTCATTATGGTTTTAATTTTCATTTCTCTGATTACTGATGACGCTAACATCACTGAATACATTTGTTGGCTATTTATGTTTCATATGAAATGCCTATTCTTATCATTTGCCCATTTTTTATTAGGTTTGTGTAGCCTATTTCTTATATTTTTGCAGAATGCTTTTCTACATTCTGGAAAATGTGGCAGACACTTCATCAAACCGATTTTTTCTTCCATCCTGAGCACACAATTTCCACCTTCTTTTGCATTTAGGTGAGGTTTCTGACTTGACAAATGGAATGCCAGAAGCAGGGAGGTCAACAAATCTTCAGGCCTGTCCTACAAAAGTCTTACCTGTGATCTTCTATTCTTTTTCTTCCTTCATCTGCCAGTTAGATGCTAATGATAAGGGAGGTCTTAGAAGCTGAGTATTGAAGATAGCTGAGACTTTTACAGCCTGGGGTCCCAATTACTGAGTTTTTGAAAGACCTCCCAAGCAGAGACTGGGGTTTACATGAGCAAGAAACTAGACTGCTTTTATGGTGCACTGATGAGATGCCAATGTTTATAGTAAATAATTAAAGTAATAAAAATCTCTTAATTAATAGAGCACACTGATCTTTGCAAATTGCATGAGAAGCAAGTATGTCAGATATATATTAGAGAAATACTAGAATTTGTCCTCTCAGTCATTTTAAGTCCGCGATAAATTCTTTACTATGCATTTCCTTTAAAGGAGAGAAGACCCTTGGTAGGCTGTGAGACAGTGTATAAGTAAGAAAAGACCTGAAGGATGGGAGATCTTGCGTAGTAAGCACTATAGTGAGGAGCATTATTTGTAAATACAAGGTAACTTTGGTGGCTGAGTGCCTAAGGCATTTGACTGCTAACCAGCAGGCTGGTGATTCAAACCCACCAGCCAGTCCTCAGAAGGAAGACTGGGCGATCTACTTTCGTAGAGATACCACCTCGGAAACCCCAGGGGTTGCTATGAGTCGGAATCGACTCGACAGCAATGAGTTGTTTTTTTTTTTTGTTTTACATTGATGAATTTTTAGGGGAAAGCCAAGCCTATATCATATTTAATCTACTAGAACCTTCAACTAAATAATTTATTATGTGATTATCTATAACTTTTAAGGATCAGCATGCAAAGAAAAATAAAAACGTAACATTTTGAGAGCAGGGCAATATTAAAGTGAGATCATTTGTAACTTTAGTAGTTAAAGAGTACTGGGTTTGAAGCTGCACATAACTGGGTTCAAGTCCCAATTCTGTCTCTTACTAGTTGTGTGACCTTAGAAAAGTTATTTAGTCTCTCTCAAACTCAGCTTCTACAGCTGTAAAATGAGAATAATATAGTGCATACATGGTATAATTGTAGCAAAGATCAAATAAGGTTAAAAGTTACAATGCACGTAGCACAATAACTGGACATGTTAGGAACTCAATAAATGGTGGCTACTATTATTATCACTGTATGTCACCTGATATGAGATAATATATTTAAAAAATATATTATAAATATATTTTTAAACTGTAAAATAATATTGGCCATTTCTCTTTTTTCATGATGTATCTCTTCAGTCTTTTGTCTATTTTTAAAATTATTTATCTTCTTTATTAAATTTTAAGCATTCTTTATATATCATAAGGATCTCTGGTGGGGTAGTGGTTAAGGGATTTGGCTGCTAACCAAAAGGTTGGTGGTTCAAACCCACCGACTATTTTATGGAATAAAGATGAGACAGTACTTTCATAAAGATTTATATATATTTTATAAGTATATTTATATATATTTATAACCATATATATATGGTTTCCCTTGGAAACCCAGTGGGAGTTGGTATGAGTTGGAATCAACTCGATGGCAGTGAGTTTGGTGGCTTTTGTTTTGTTTTGGTTTTGGAAGACATCTAGTAATTAATATAAATATATAGGGGATAATAATTTAATGAAGTAGTTTAGAACACAGTAATTAAATGCAGAAAATTCCAGACTTAAATTATGACTCTACTTACCCATAGGGACCTTGGGAAAAATACTTAGCCTCTCTGAGCATTAACTTCTTCTTTTATAAATATCTGGATTATGTATACAGCATTGTTGTGAGAATTAAACAAACTAAGCATTATTCATTTAATGTCTTTCTTTTCAGGTGTAGATTTCACTCCTTATGGGTAAGGACAGCGTCCTGTTTATGATCTTATTTTAGAGCATAGAAAAGTGTTAGATATTCCCTCATAAATACTTGATGAGTGAGTGATAACATATAAAATAGTACTGCATTTTGTATATAATAAGCCCATAGTTAATAGTAGCCCTATTTTTAGTTTTATTGTCCATCCCAGGAAGAATAATCCATTACAATCAGCTAATTCCCCATTGATAACAGTAGCTATCTGTCATGAAAACAATCCAGTAAGGACTGGTATAATTAATGGAGGTATAATTCATTAATGGTCCACCCTTGATGCATATTTGTAGGGTCATAGGCTGTAACTGTGTCATATGCAATTTTCACGCTGATATTTGAAATGGTCAATTATTGGTTCAAATAACATTTCTTTGAACAGGACACATTTCCATGGATGGATGAACACTGATGCATGCTTTCTAAATAGAATTAGCACCACATCTTGGTTGTCTCCATTGTGACAAATGTATACTAGGGAAGACATCGAAGTTCCTTCTCTAATGTAATGTACCACTTTGGTTTCTGTAGCCATTAAAAAGAATTAGAGCCAGTAGTCCATTGTGAAAGGCTAATTGGAAAGTAGGCTGCTTCTGTTTAAAAGCTGCTGGATTCTGAGGCCTTGACAAATGTTTGGAAAATCTTGGTTCTGGCTTTGCAATTATTGAATAGCTATTAGATAAACAGGATGGGGGTAGAACTCAGAGGATTTGTAAATCCAATTCACTCTTACCTGAGGGCACAAAAAGAAGTAGTGTATGTGTTTTCTTTGACAAACAGGTACAGATGTATTTTCAGAGAAATGAAAATATCATCATTCCACTCACCTCCATTTTTAAAAATTATATATTTGAGGATCAATAACCCAAGCAGGGTCAAAATGTCAAACTCCATCATTCTACAAGTTCATGGTGCAGCATTTGCTGACACATACAATGTATTGGATGTAGTTGGCGTCCCCTACTGCTTGAGTGATATTGGCTAGAGTCAATCCAGAATCATGGTTGAATAGGCCAAGTGTGATTTGAGGACTGACAGAAGAACTTCCATGACACAATTCTTAACTTACCCTCTCCTCTGCTCCTGATTCACCCTTCCCAGATTGGTTCAGAAATTTCCACCATTATGCTCTCTTTGGCCTTAAGCTATTTGAACTTTCTATTAAAATACAAATATATTATCTTAAAGAAGCAACTGGTTTTATTAATGAGCAATTAATGCTTTAATCACTAACAATGCCATTACACTCAAAAAGGCATAGGCTTCAGAATAAGAAAGACATGAATTCAGATCCTAATTTTGCTACTTTCAAACTGGGAACATTATTGAACTAATCTGAGCCTCACTTTTCTCATCTGTTACAGGGAACAGTAGTACCCAGCTCCTAAGATTGGGAAGGATTAAATGAAATGTGTATGTAAGACATTTAGATTGCTTGTATCTAAGGAGATACTGACCCAGTGTGAGTTCCATTTCCTTCTGTTCTTCTCATTTAGGTGAGCCAATTATTCCTCAGAAAGCAAAACCAAGAAAGGACAAAACATAGGATACATGTGCTTCGAGGGTAAAAAACAAAACAAAACAAAACATTATTCAGTTCTATCCTTGTGATCCTCTCAAGACCTTTAATAAAGGGATTTACCTCCAAAGGCAATTGAGGATAGGAAAAAATTACTGCTTTTCTTGATGATGAGGGCAGACAACACCCCAAAATTTCACATTTTCCAATGAAAAAAGTCTGAAATTGAGCTACTCCTAAAAGAAGAAACTTAAGTCTTCATTAAGTGATTAGAATCTATTTTGATTACTGATCCCAAATGCTATTCCTGCCTCATACCAGGCAACCTCTACTTTGGGAGTCATAAAAAATTTGACACAAGATTAACTTCAGTAGCCTCTTGAAAAATTGCCTTCCTGGAGTTGGGTTTTTATATCATACAGAGTAGAACTGCTCTATAGGGTTTCCAGGGCTGTAAATCTTTATGGATGCAGACTGACTCTACTTTCTGTCATGGAGCAGCCAGTGGGTTCAAACTGCTGAAATTTGGTTATCAGCCAAGTGCTTTAACCACTGTACCACCAGAACTCCTTGTATAAGGATACTACACACTAAAGCTAGTTGCTGGATTGATTTGGGAAAAGCTGTCTTCCATGTTACTTCTAGTCTTCTATGACAGGCATAAGAAATGTATTTCAGAGTCTAGTTCAAGAAAAACATTTCTCCTGAGGAGCTGCTATCCTTACTTTTTCCTGATATTGAGAAATAATGTAATTCACTTTCAGCTGGCTGCCAGGGAACTTAGAGACAAAAATCAAATATCAACTCTACCAATTGCATCAGCCTTAATGACCAACATCTTGGAGTTCTTCCTTACTGTGGTTTTAACACTTTCTTCTTTTATTTATTTATTGTTACTTATATCCAATTATTTGCTTCTATTTTATAATTGTTGTATTTTATGAGTTCTAGTTAAAAGCTGCAATTGATTTTGAATTACCTTCAGCAAAATTTTATTTGTGTGTGATATTAATGATATTGTTTGATAATTTCCACATTCTGTTGGATCACCTTTCTTTGGAATGGGCACAAATATGTATCTCTTTCAGGGAATTGGCCAGGTAACTGTCTTCCAAATTTCTTAGTATAGACACACTAGCACTTCCAGAATTGCATCTGTTTGTAGAAATGTCTCAATTGGTATTCCATCATTTTCTTTTCACCAGTTCCTTCAATGTAGTTTGTCTTTCTTCTTTCACTGCCAGAGGTTCTTGGTCATAGGCTACATCCTCAAATAGTTGAATGTCAACCAATTCTTTTTGGGACAGTAACTGTATTCTTTCCATCTTCTTTTGATGCTTCATGTGTTTTTCAACATTTTGCCCAAAGAATCCTTCAATATCACAACTCGAAACTTGAATTTTTTCATTAGTTCTTTAAGCTTAACAAACACAGAGTTTGTTCGTCCTTTTGGTTTTCAGTTGCATGTCTTTGCATATTTCATTATGATACTTTGTCTTCTCAAGCCACCCTTTGAGATTTTCTGTGCAGCCCAGTTACTTCATCATTTCTTACATTTGCTTTAGCTACTATACATTCAAGACCAAGTTTCAGAGTCTCTTGTGGCATTCATTTTAGTGTTTTCTTTCTTTCTAGCATTTTTAATGATCTTTTGCTTTCTTCATATATGATGTCCTTGATGTCATACCACAACTCATCTGCTTTTTGGTCATTAGTGTTCAGTGTGTCAAATCTGTTCTTGAGATGGCCTTTAAATTCATGTGAGATATACTTAAGGTCATGCTTTGTCTTTTATGGACTTGTTATTTGAACTTGCTTATGAGCAATTGATGATCTGTTCCACAGTCAGCCCTGGCCTTCAGCATCTCCATCATGCATTTCTACAGATGTAGTATATTGGATTCTTGTATATTCCATACAGCGAAGTTCAAGTATATACTCACCATGTATGTTGTTTAAAAAAGGTATTTTCAATGAATAAGTAGTTGGTCTTACAATATTCTATGGTGCTATCTCTGGCATCACATCTACTACCAATTCTATATTTCCCAGCTATTGATCCTTCTTTATTTCTAACTTTTGCATTCCAATCACCAGTATTATCAATGCATCTTGATGACATGTTTGATCAATTTCACCCTGCAGGAGTTGGTAAAAATCATCAACATCTTCATTTTTGGAAATAATGGTTTGTGTGTAAATATGATAATAGTAGTATTAACTGGCCTTACTTGTAGGTGTATACATATTATCCTGCCACTGACAGCATTATACTTCAGGATAGATCTTGAAATGTACTTTTTGATGATGAATGCAATGTCATTCCTCTTCAATTTGCCATTCCTGACATAATAGACCATATGCTAGTTGAATTCAAAATGACCATTACCAGTCTATATCACTGTACTGATTCCTAGGATATCAATTTTTATGCATTCCATTTAATTGTTGATGACCTCCAGCTTTCCTAGACCCATACTTCGTAATTCCATGTTCTGATTATTAATGGATGTTTAAAGCTGTTTCTTCTCATTTTGAGTTGGACCACATCAGAAAATGCAGGTCCTGAATACTTTATACCATCTATGTCATTTAAGTCAACTCTACTTTGAAGAGGCAGCTCTTCATCAATCATATTTTGAGTACCTTCCAACCCGAGGAGCTCATCTTCCAGCACTATATCCAACAGTGTTCCACTGCTATTTATAACATTTTCATTGGCCAGTTTTTCAGATGTAGATTTCCAGGTCCTCCTTCCCAGTCTGTCTTATTCAGGAATCTCCTCTAAAACCTATCTACCAAGGATGACCCTTGTTGTTGTTGTTATGTGCCATTGAGTCAGACCTGACTCATAGCGACCCCTCCTTGGGTTTCCGAGGCAGTATCACTACAGAAATAGATTGCCCCATCTTCCTTCCAAGGAGTGGCTGGTGGGTTTGAATCCCCAGCCTTCTGATTAGCAGTCAAATGCCTTAGGCACTACGCTATCAGAGCTCCCATGGATGACCCTGGTGGTATTTAAAACGCCAGTGGCTTAGCTTATGTTATCACAGCAATATGCAAGCTGTCACATTAAAACAAAATGGCAAATAGTTGTAGCATTATATCAACAGATAACTGTTAGGAATTCAAGCTGGATTCAGAAGAGGACATGGATGAGTGATATCATTGCTGAAGTCATATAGATCTTGGTTGAAAACAGAGACTACCAGAAAGATGTTTACCTGTGTTTTATTGACTATACAAAGGCATTTGACTGTGTGGATCATAACAAACTATGGATAACATTACAAAGAATGACAATTCTTAAGAACACTTAATTGTGCTGAAGCAAACCTGTACATAGAGCAAGAGGCAGTCATTGAAATAGAGAAAGGAGTTATGGCATAGTTTAAAATCAAGAAAGGTGTGCATCAGGGTTGTATCCTTTCAACATATTTATTCAGTCTGTGTGTTGAGAAAATAATATGAGAAGCTGGATTATATGAAGAAAAATGAGTCATCAGAATTGGGGAAAGAATAATTAACAACCTGTGATACATAGATGACACAACCTTACTTGCTGAAAACAAAGAGCACTAGGAACACTAATTGATGAAGATCAGACTACAGTCTTCAGCACGGTTTACACCTCAACATAAAGAAAACAAAAATCTTCACAACTGGACCAATAAACAACATTATGAGAAATAGAAAAAAAGATTGAAGTTGTTAAGGATTTCATTTTACTTGGATCCACAACCAATGCCTTGGAAGTAGCAGTCAAGAAGTCAAATAACATATTGCACTGGGCAAATCTGCTGCTAAAAAAAACTCTTTAAAGTGTTAAAGAACAAAGAAGTCACTTTAACTAAGGTGCACCTGACTCAAGCCGTGATATTTTCAATCACCTCATACATATATGCAAATATTGGATAATGAATAAGGAAGACCAAAGAAGAATCACTACCTTTTAATTATTTTGTTGGTGAAGAATATTGAATATACCATGGGCTATCTTGGAAAAAGTACAACCAAAGTGCTCTTAGAAGTAAAGATGGTGAGACTTTGTCTCACGTATTTTGGACATATTATCAGGAGGGACCAGTTCCTGGAGAAAGATATCATTGTTGGTAAAGTAGAGGGTTAGCAAAAAAGAGGAAGACCCTCTGTGAGATGGATTAACACAGTGGCTGCAACAGTGGGCTCAAACAGAGCAGTGACTGTGAGGATGTCACAGACCAGGGCAGTGTTTAGTTCAGTCGTCTGTGGGTTGCTGTGAGTTGGAATTGACTAGATGGCAACTGATGAAAAAAAATGACAGTTATAAGCTCATTTATAGTCTTCATAAGATGAGGTGGACAACAAATATATACATAAATACATTTATCAAACATGATAAATAGATTCTACTTCAACCTGTTTATTACAATTTAAGAAAAAAAAAAAAGAAAGAAATCTTATAGCACTTATAGGAGTTGGTATACTAGGCTGCCAAAGAAGGTATATTAGTTATCTATCTATTTGGGTTAACAAACCAGCCCAACACATAGTAGCTTATATTAATAACCATTTTATTATTGCTAACCAATTCCTGGGTAGCAGAAGTCATTTGTGATTGGCTGTTAATTTAAAGATTGACTGTTTTAACCCACCCAGCAGCACCATGGAAGAAAGGTCTGGTGATCTGCTTCTGAAAAGATTACAGTCAAGAAAACCCTATTTAGCAGTCCTACTCTGTAGCTAGGAGTTCTGGTGACATAGTGCCTAACACACTTGACTGCTAACCAGAAGACTGGTGGTGCAAACCCACCAGCCACTCCTTGGAAGGAAGGTTGGGCAATCTACTTCCGTAGTGATACTGCGTCAGAAAC
>NW_006921690.1:9479879-9495078 GCF_000298275.1 Orycteropus afer afer
TGCTAACCAGAAGACTGGTGGTGCAAACCCACCAGCCACTCCTTGGAAGGAAGGTTGGGCAATCTACTTCCGTAGTGATACTGCGTCAGAAACCCAAGGAGGGGTCACTATGAGTCAGGTCCAACTCTACAGCACATAACAACAACAACAACAACAACAACACTCTGTAACTCATGGGGTCAACAACAACACTCTGTAACTCATGGGGTCTCCATGAGTTGGAATTGACTCTACAGCAATGGTTTCTGTTTGTTTGTTTATTATTGCTCATGAGTTTGTGCTGTAGCCAGGCAGTTCTACTGTCGGCTGGTGGGTCAGCTAGGGCTATATAGTATTTGATGGCCTCACTTATGTTTGGCAATTGAGGCAGACTGCTTGGGCTAGTGGGCTTCAGCTGGGTAGGTTTGTATCTGCTTCAGTTAGTCTTCCAATATCCAGGAAACTAACTTGGGTTTCTTCATAGATGATCTGTGGGCAACAAGAGAGTAAGTCACAATGTGGAATCCCTTTGCTAGCTTGTTTGTATCACATTTGTAAATGTCCCTTTGGTCAAAGCAAATTACATAACCAAGCCCAGATTTAAGGGATGGAAAAATAGATTCTACTTCTTTATGGGAGGAAAGGCAACATCACATTGCAAACAGGCTTGAATATAGAGGTAAAAGTAATTTGTGACTAGTTGCAATCTACCATATAGGTTGAAGTTAAATAAAGACTAACATGTCTTTAATTAAGAACAGATAGAGCTCATTTATCAGTGTTTAATAAATATCTACTATGTATATAAGGTAGAGTTTGCAGAGCATTGAGTGTAGGAGAGGGAGGTTGTTTCAACTACAGAATTTGAGTGTCAGTGACAGAGCATTTTCAATGACATTGTCTGGGCAGGATTCCATGAATCTACTTTATTTATCAACTTCAGTTGCCCTCTCACTCTGTCTAAAAAGATAGATCTTGGCATCTGGGAAACAGAGCTGCTAGGAGGTTAAGTAGAAGCTGTGAGATTCTCAGAGTACTATATTGTTGTTGTTGTGTGCCATTGAGTCGGACCCAACTCATAACAACCCCTCCTTGGGTTTTCGAGGCAGTATCACTACGAAAGTAGATGGCCCCATCTTCCTTCTGAGGAGTGGCTGGGTCAGGGTGCTGTAGGTAAGAAGAATTTGTTATGACTTTAGGAAATTTCAGCCATGGTTTGTGGATGATTTAAGGCTCTGAAGGTCTAGAAATGTGGGAAATTAAAATTCAGTGTGAACATTTTATGATTTTTAACTCACTTGACTGCTAACCAGAAGGCTGGCGGTTCAAACCCACCAGCCACTCCTCGGAAGGAAGGTTGGGCAATCCTATTTCCATAGTGATACTGCCTTGGAAACCCAAGGAGGGGTCGCTATGGGTCGGGGCTGACTCGACGGCAAATAACAACAACAACTGTATATTAATGGTTAAGGAATCACAGAGTCTCAGAATTTGAAAGAATGTTAAAAGCTCATGTAATCATGCCCCATTGCCTTGTTTGATTTCCTTACTCCCACTTAAGATTCACCACATGATCCTGACTTGGGCTTTCAGTTCTGGTTGTAGATTCAGCCTTTTCTCCCTGGCTTTGAATCTGCCTCTACTACCCCTGCTTCCAAGCCATTTCTGGGGCTCTCATCTCATTTAGGAGTCCCTGAGTGGTGGAAAGAGTTAACATGTTCAGCTGCTGTCAAGAAAAGAATCCAGTACTCTGGTAGGAGTAAAAAGCAGAGAATTTTATTGAGGAATAGCAGTTTGAATTGGGTGGCACAAAATGAAAGTACAATATGCTTCCAGTTAGGTCTTCTTCTCAAGGTTCTTCCAAACCAAACCAAACTCACTTTCATCAGGTCGATTCTGACTCATTGGGACCCTAAATAACAGAGTAGAGCTGTCCCATAGTGTTCCCAAGGCTGTAAGTATTTACAGAAGCAGATTGCCTCATCTTTCTCCCCTGGAGTGGCTAGTGGGTTCCAGACGCCGTTCTTTTGGTTAGCAGACTCATGCAACATGACTAGAGCTCTTCTGGGTGCTTATATACAGAAATATCAGGAACTAAGAGGTGTTTTTTTCTGATTGGTTGAAGTTTACAAGGCTTTGCCTAATCAGTCACAAGGTTATCATGACACTCCAGATGTTTCAGTTAAAAGATGGTAAACCATTTCAAAATAACTTGTTTTGTTCAATGCAGTTAATCTGTGAAATCTTCAGACTTCTTGGAGCCAGCCTGCATAAAACCACATGTAAGCAGTTTTCTAAGACCATTTACACAGGGAGGTATTTTCATCACGAACTACCAGAAACATATTGATTGCAATCTTAACCAAATATTTTCTGAGAGTAGTCACATTCTTTACTACTCCACCTTTGCCTTCTCATGGGCAGTGCAAGTTAACTCTTAGTGAGAATCTGCACCAAATTCCTCTATATTTTGGGCCTGCTACAACAACAAATACACTGCTAAATGAAAGGGTGATGATTTGAGTACACCCAAAGGAATCTCAAAAGAAAGGTCTGGTTATCTCCTTCTGAAAAATCAGCCAGTGAAAATCTGTGGAGCACATTGCTACTTTGAAACATGGCATGACTCAGAACTACTGGAGATGATGATACTTCACTCAGTGGGATGAACTTGGGGGTTTTGCTGATTGTGTCTTAGTGAATAGAATGGAGAAAGTAAGGAAGAAAGGGATAACTTTTTCCTCTACTACTGAATCAGTTGAAGAAGTTAAGATTCTGACCCCACATTTATTGGCCACTTATTATGTGCCAGAAACTATGCCAGATGAATCTACATATCTTATTTAATACTAAGGAATTTCTGGGCAGGATTAAGTGGTAATTCAAAGATTAAACTTGTCATTCTTAGAAAGCCATGTTGTTGTTGTTAAAAAACCAAACTCAATGCCATTGAGTGGATTCCAACTCATAGCAACCCCACTGGGTTTCTGAGGCTATAAATCTTCACAGAAGTAGATTGCCCCGTCTTCCTTCTGCAGAGCAGCTGGTGAGTTTGAACCACTGAACTTCTGGTTAGCAGCCACATGTCTTATCCACTATGCCACCTGTCTAGTCAGTTCCAACTCACAGTGACCCTATGTATAACAAAGAGAAACACTGTGGCATCCTCACAATCATTGCCATATTTGAGCTCATCATCACAGCCACTGGTCAATCCATCTTATTGAGGGCCTTTCCCATTTTTTGCTGGCTCTCTACTTTACCATGCATGATATCTTTCTGCAGGGAATAGTCCTTTCTAACAACATGACCAAAGTAGGTGTGATGAAGTCTGGCCATTCTAAAGAGCATTGCTGCTGTTCATTTATAAGGCAGCCATAGGGGAGGAGAGTACTTTAAAAAAATCAGTTGCACCCACTACTTCACATTTTAAAACACAACCCTTTCCTCTGCATACACCTTAGATTCCCTCCTGTGAGGTGGTGTGGGGAAGTCTTTGCATTATGTCATAGGCTGAGGATGGCAGATGTAAATAAACTAGGTATACATTGTAATAAGATTGAACCAGGTCTCTTGGTTTAGTGTGCATGAACAAACTTAAACTAGGCTGTTCATTCAGAACAGAAACTTTGATGGATGAATATTCAAAATTCATTGATGGGTACCATACCCTTTTCAAAGAGAAGTACCAAGCCCTTCCCTTAATTATACTCTGAACAAAATAAGATATGTGCAAAAAGGGAAAGCATTTGGAATTTCCATTCATTCTCATTCCTTCTTCTAATTACACAAAGCATCTTTTACATAGGAAATCCAGAGACAATTTTCTGCTTAAGAATGAGGGCAGACTTTCTTTTGCAAGTCAATAGCACAGTCATTATGCTTTTAGGTAGAGACAAAATGACATTGTACTGCAACACATTTCTTTACTCCATGCCTGAGAAGTTCCAAGTTTCAAATCAACTTCAAAAACTTAAATAGAGAGCAGCTATGTTCATGAGTTATAAGGAGAGGAAGTAAAATGATGATGATGGGGATGAATATGAGCCAGAAAATAAGGGAGATCTTATGGGATTGACAAATTAAGCAAGTTTTCTAGAAAGATGTCCTCCAATAAATAGGCTATTGAGAAGCTGATGGCATGAACAATAAATGGCTTTCCAGTACAATACTGTTAAGGAGATAATGTCAAGCAAAGATGGAAAACACAGGCAGTAAACTGGGACTTGAAGGCTGAGAATTGAAATGGTTAACCTAGAAGGTCATAAATGGTCATCAGAATAGGTTAAAAAAAAAGCAAGAAAAAATGATGTCAGGGTCAAAACAGGGAAGAGAAGGCTGTTGAAGGCCAGTTTAGGTAATAGGAAGCAATTTACATGTATTAACTTATTTATTCCACATAATATTTTGAAATAGGCAAAATTATGATAACCTGTTTACATGCCAGGAGACTGAAGTGCAGCCAAGGTAAGTAACCAAGGTTAGTGGCTAGCAGGTGGCAGAAGCAGCACAAGCCTGCGTTTCTCCACTCCCCTACACTGTCTCTCACATAATTTCTCATTTGCCACTCTATTTTCTTCTGCTGGGCCCATAAACTCAGGTGAACCAGGGACATGTCTTTAAAACAACCTCATGGCACTGGACAGATGTGACTTCTAATTCCTCTGTTTTACAGGAGTTAGACAAATTGTTCAAGCTATGGTTCAATTTGTCATTCTACTTGTATCAAAATGAAAGAAAATTGGGACCACTTTTATTTTCAAACATAAATTTACTATATTCTTTGATTATTTCATTTAGAAATTATCAATAATGGACTGTGATTCTTATCTTAGAGTTCAAAAGTCCATATACTATTTCTGGATTGAAGAGTTAAATGATCTGAAGAGGAGCACTTCAATAAACACCCAATGATTTTTATTAGAGGGATTTGATTAATTTCTTTACAATGAGGAATAACAGTCTCAGATATCTATGTGGTTCATTGCATTCTACTAAAACTTGTGAGAGTGTTTGTTTTCTATCATCCTAGGGGGGAAATGAGTTAGGAGCTCATTTAGGCCAGTTTAGGGAACCAACACAGTGATTAGGTTGTCCACCTCATTCCTCAAAAAAGGGTCAGCTATCAAAATCTCCATTTTCAAAGGAAGGTATGATGCATTTTGTCCCTAAGCTTTGGCAAGCACCTAAGGATGCTAGCTAGAGTCCTTGAGCAGTTTCAAAACAAGGATACAAAGCAGCCCATTTGAGTTCATGCCAAGACCCAGTCAATCAGCTGTATAAAGTACCAGACTCTACTCTTATACATAGGAAAAAAGGGAGAGATTCAGGGAAACAGACTTCTATGAGGTGGTCAGCTGAAAAAAACATATTTTTAGGTCATAGTTGGATTTGGATTCTGGCTCTGCTCTTTACTAGATAACTACTTAACTACCTTTAGCCTCCGTTTCTGTGTTTCTAAAGTCAGCATTATAATGCACATGTTGAAGAATCGTCATGGGTATTAATTAATAATAATAGTAATAAAGATTATGTGTGTAAAGCTATCAAGGGCAATTCCTCATACATAGAAGATGCTGTAAGGTAGCTATTTTTACTACTGTAGTATGACAATAATGATGATGGTATTGTTCATTATGATTCAGAAGAGTATAGCATTCCTATTGAAAAGTAGGAGCTCTGGTAGCGTAGTGCCTAAAGGCACTTGACTGCTAACCAGAAGGTTGGCGGTTCAAACCCACCAGTCACTCCTCAGAAGGAAGATGGGGCAATCTACTTCCATAGTGATACTGCCTTGGAAACCCAAGGAGGGGTCGCTATGAGTCGGGTCCAACTTGACAGCACATAACAACAACAACATTGAAAAGTATGGTGTAAACTGGAAATAGAAATGGGATAGTAGTGGACATAGATGTGCATCAACCCTGCCATTCTACTTGGGCACTTGTGAAAGGGGTTAAGATGGAGGTCAGACTGAAAGACAGCCCAGTATTCAAATTGTGGCCCTTGCACCTCTAGCTCACGGCAGCAAATCAATTCTAACCTTGTTGTTGTTGTTGTTGTTTGCCATCGAGTCGGACCAGACTCATAATGACCCTTCCTTGGGTTTCCGAGGCAGTATCACTGCAGAAGTAGATTGCCCCATCTTCCTTCTGAGAAGTGGCTTACATTTCCTCATATTGTGGGTAGTAAGGGATCTCCTATGATAATATTGGTTCTGATTTTCATGAGTTCAAAATGGCAGAGGCTGCAGGTGGCAGGGTTTCAGTTAATCAGGACAGGGGTAGAACCAGGCTCTTCACTAAAGAATATGCTGGTGTTTAATATGTAATGAAGAACAGTGTCTCAGGTTGCATTTTTTATGTAGCAGTCTTTTAAATAACTCACAGGGGTTGCTGAAGGTTATTTGTTGGTCTGAAATAATTGCTAATAGCAGGCTTGTATATCTTATCCCATCTTTGCTTCACAAACAAAAAGTTCCTCTTAAGGATGAATGACATAAGTTATCATTGATGTAAAAAGACCCATATTGTTAAAAGGAGGATAAAGTGGAAAAAAGAGAAGTGATATGATTTATAAGATGACCTTAACAAGAACTTCAATAATTAATGATAATAGTAGCAATACTATTTCTAATGTGGAGTTAGAAAATCAAAAGGGAAGAACACACTCAGCATTTCTCAAGGTGAAAGAACTGAGGAAAAAATTTAAGCCTTGAGTTGCAATATTGAAAGATTCCATGGGCAAAATATTGAACGATGGCAGCAAACATCAAGAGAAGATGGAAGGAATACATAGAGTCATTGTACCAAAAAGACCTGGTCTATCTTCATCCATTTCAGGAGCTGGCATATGATCAAGAACCAATGGTGTTGAAGGAAGAAGTTGAAACTGCACTGAAGGAATTGGCAAAGAACAAGGCACCAGGAATTGACGGAATACCCATTGAGATGTTTCAACAAATGGATGTTCCACTGCAGGCACTCACTTGGTTATGCCAAGAGATTTGGAAGACAGCTACCTGGCCACCTGACTGGAAGAGATCCATATTTGTACCCATTCCAAAGTAAGGTGATTCCATAGAATGTAGAAATTATCAATAATTAACAATATCATTAATATTGCATGCAAGTAAAATTTTACTGAAGATCATTGACAAAGAGTTGCAGCAATATATTGACAGAGAACTTCCAGAAATGCAAGCTGGGATTCAGAAGAGGATGCAGAACTAGGGATGTCATTGCTGATGTCAGATGCATCTTGGCTCAAAGCAAAGAATACCAGAAAGATGTTTACTTATGTTTTACTGACTATGCAAAGGCATTTGATTGTGTGGATCATAGCAAATTATGGGAAACTTTGAGAAGAATGGGAACTCCAGAACACTTAATTGTCCTCATGAAGAACCTGTACATAGACCAAGAGGCTTTCATTCGAATGGAACAAGGGGACACTGCATGGTTTAAAATCAAGGAGGGAGTACATCAGGGTTGTGTCCTTCCACCATACTAATTTAATCTGTATGCTGAGCAAATAATCTGAGAGGCTGGACTATATGAAGAAGAATGTGGCACTAGGATTGGAGGAAGAATTAGATTACATCTCAATATAAAGAAGACAAAAAGCCTCACAACTGGACCTATAAGCAGCATCACAATAAATGGAGAAAACATTGAAGTTATCAAAGACTTCACATTGCTTGGTTGTACAATCAATGTCAATGGCAGTAGCAGTAAGGACATCAGATGACATATAACACTGGGAAAATAGGCTCCAAAGGACCTCCTTCAAGTGCTGAAGAGCAAAGATATCTCCTTGAAGACTAAGGTGCACCTGATACAAGCCATGGTATTTTCAATCGCCTCATATGCATGTGAGAACTGGACAATGAATAAGTAAGACCAAAGAAGAGCTGATGCTTTTGAGTTGTGGTGTTGGTGAAGAATGCTAAGAGCACCATGGACTGCTAAAAGAACTAAGGAAGTGCAGCCAGGACACTCCTTGGAGAAGAGAATGGCCAGACTTTGTTTCACCTACTTTGGTCATGTTGCCAGAAGTGACCATTCCCTGGAGAATGATGTCATGTTTGGTAAGGTGGACGGTTGATGTAGAAGGGAAAGGCCCTCAATGAGATGGATTGACACAGTGGCTGTGGCAATGGGTTCAAGTATAGCAAGGATCATGGAACTGGCGAGGGACTGGGCAGTGTTTCGTTCTGCTGTGCATAGGGTCGCTGTGAGTTGGAAATGACTCGATGGCACCTAACAACAACAGTAGTAATAAAAATAATAGTACCAAAATTTGTAAATAGTAAGACTCCACTGATTGCCCAATGTGCTAAATTTAAGAATAGTTTATTCTGTTTACTGAAGATGAAGGAGTTGGATACATCAATTTCAGAAACAATTTTTAAAAAATAAATCTTAGCCAATGTAGCAGCTATTATTTTTTGATCCATTACCAGAATCCAGACACTGTGCTAAGTGCTTTACATGGTTGATCTTACTATATGATCACAACTCTGAGTAGCTATACTTACTATCCCCATTTTACAGATGAGGATGAAGAGGCTTAAAGTGTGTATTAGTTAAGATGATACCCAGTGCTGTAACAGATAAGCCATGAAATCTTAGTGATTTCGTCCACTAGAAGTTCCGAGGCAGTCTCACCTTGGAAGTAGATTGCTCAACCTTCCTTCTCAGGAGTGGCTGGTGGGTTTGAACTGCCAGCCTTCTGGTTAGCAGTCAAATGCCTTAGGCACTATACCACCAGAGCTCCCACTAGAAGTTTTGTTATTGTTATGTGCTGTCGAGCCGGACCCGACTCATAGCGACCACTCCTTAGGTTTCTGAAGCAGTATCAGTACGGAAGTAGATTGCCCCATCTTCCTTCTGAGGAGTGGCTGGTAGGTTTGAACTGCCAGGCTTCTGGTTAGCAGTCAAGTGCCTTAGGCACTATGCTACAAGTTTAGTTATCATTAATATAAAGTCTAATGTCAGGAAAAGAGTGAGGGGAGTTTGATCCATATAGTTATTCAAAGATCTGAGGGAGTTTCCACTGTTTTGTCCAGCAAATAGACAGAAGAGAGAACGTAGCGGATTATGTGGATGTTATTACAGGCCAAGACAGGGAGTGGCATCGATTACTTTTGCCCACATTGCATTGACCAGAACTCATTCTACATAGCACCTTTGAATTTAATAAAGACTTGAAAATGTAGTCTCTGGCTGTGCTGGTTCTTCCCAACAACATCTCTACACTGTGGAAATATGGAATAAAAATTGATGGACCCCAGCCATCCCTGCCTGCCAATGGATAAATAGATTGTGGAAGGCCACACAATTAGCAAGTGACATGGCTGAAATCGAAATCCATGTCTGTCTGACCTCAGAGTCCACATTCTTAGTATTTTGTCTGCACGGTGGTTCAAACCCACCAGCTGCTCCATGGAAGAGAGATCAGGCAATATGCTTACATAAAGATTTATAGTCTTGGAAACCCAATGGAGGTTGCTATGAGTTGGAAATGACTCGATGGCAGTGACTTTGGTTTTTTTGTTTGTTTGAGTGTGATAATAGTTAATATAGAGAGAAGCAGACGGGTTTTTTTTTTTTTTTTTATTGTTGTTCTTTTTAAGTTGGTTTTATTCTCAGCCACAACTTGAAGTGCTCAGAGAGATACACTATGCTCTGATGCCTCCTTCCTTAAGAGATAAAATTGCCTGGATGATACATTGCTTTTGCAGTGCCTCATCCAAGATTGCTTTAGTTCAGCAAATTGCATCACATCATGAAATAGAGTGACATCTTTGAAGCCAGAGCTCCATACCTCTCAAAGTGACACATGAGGAACGGAAAATGAGCTTAGGTTTTGGAAGAAGATGAAAGAACAATTTAAACAACAACAGCAACACAAAGTTAGATGTAATTTTTATCAAGGCATGCCGTATGCAGGCATTCCCATCTTATTTACTTGTGGTTTAATGAATTCTATGCTGATGGTTCTTCAGATTGTTTCACATGACTGTACATTGAGTGGATATTTCACATATGACTTTGGGAAATGTGGTGTTAGTAACAATGATGTTAGTAGGAAATAATGAATGTTTACTATGTAAGAATATTTCTTGATTGCTTTTCATGCATTATCTTATTTAATCATCTATATATTTTTATTATAAAGTCTATCTCAAATTAAGAAATATTTTATGAGATAGGCACTATTATTTTTATCTTATAAATGAAGAAGCTGAAGCCCAATACTTGCCCACGGTCATAGGTTAAGTGGCAGAGCAGGGATACCAGCCAAGGTGATGTAGCTGCATAGTCTACACTGACAGTCACTACTTTTTCCTCAGGGCCTCTCCCGCTGCTGATGGATACTACACAATAAACAAGGTGAAGTGACAGGGGAAATGAGGACCTAACATTTATGGAAAGCCTATTATGTTCTGGGCATTTTATAAGTGTAAGCTGGTGTCAGGTATTTCCCATGTTCATAGCTTAACAGTGTTTCAATCCTGTTTCCAGTGATTGTCAAGATTTAGCCCTTGACAAACTTCTGTAAGAAATCCAATCAGTCCATGGATTTATTTGGCTGGAGAAAGAAGTTATATTGCATCCAAACCTAAATTTTGGAGCTATCAACTCCATTCTGCCTCCCCTCCCTTCTGCCCCAATCTCTTTTATTTGGCATTGCTGGTGTTTCTTGTGTTTGAACTCTGGGTACCACAGCTTTCTCAACAGGCATCGTCTCAACACAGAAGTCTTATTCTATCTCTTACTAGCTACTGAAAAAGATAACATTTTCTCCAAATTCTAATATATGTTATCTCGTTCAATTCTAACAAATCCCTAGGGGGTAAGAATTATTATCTCCATTTTGTAGATAAGCTCATTGTTGTCTAGTCTGTTTTGATTCATAAGGTTGCTTCCCTAGAGGACAGAATAGAACTGACTGATAAGGTTTCCAAGGTTGTCATCTGAACAGGATCAGACCATCACATCTTTCTCCCTTGGAGTGGCTGGTTGTTCGAACCACTGACCTTTTGGTTAGCAACGGAGCACAATCAGGGCTCCTTATTTTGTAGATAAGGAAACTGAAACTCAGAGAGGTTAAAAAACTTCCTTCTGACCATGTGGCTAGTTAGTGATCATGTAGTAGTTTGAAGCCATGTTTGTCTGACATCAAATCCAGGGCTCTTTTCCTTACTCTTTTCCTTACCTTAAATAGGAGCTCTGGTGGCCTAGTGTCTAAGGCATTTGACTGCTAACCAGAAGGCTGGTGGTTCATACCCACCAGCCACTCCTCGGAAGGAAGACTGGGCAATCTACTTCCATAGTGATACTGCCTTGGAAACCCAAGGAGGGTTTGGATGCACTCCAGGCAGACCAGGGCTCCTTGCCACCACTGACCTGGCTGGTACTGCTGGCAAGGGGTGAATTGGCTTGAGCTGTACTTGCTAAGAGGGAATCCAGGAAGGCTTTGGTCATCTACTGAATTTTCACAAGAAAATAGATTTTTCCCATCACTAGGTAAAATACAAACATAGTCTGTGGGAACCAGCCCTAGCTCTCCTTTGCTGTTCCAACCATCCTCCGCCTACATCCGTTGTGTTAGAGTGCTGATCTCGCCTTCCTTAACCGTCAGTTCATTATTTCTAATTTCAGCAGCCAAATCGCACAGAACGCAGGCCTTGGTGGCCAGCTCCTCTAGCACGCCGGGGGCAGCCGGGCGGCGGAGGTTGCGCCTGGGCCCGACTCTCTGTGCTGACTCTCGGGACTGACTCGATGGCAGTGAGAGTTTTTTATACGTTAAATATTTGAACCTAAGCTGTGGCCTGGCCTGAGAACAGGAGGAATAAAAACGCGGGGCATAATGAGTGACAAGGCAGAAAATATCACTTGTTGTTTTTAGGTGCTACGACATAGATTTTGACTCATAGTGATTCCATGCGTTAGAGCAGAACTGTCCCATAGGGCTTTCTAGGCTGAAACTTTGCAAGAGTCGACCGCCAGATCTTTTTCCTGTGGAACTGTTCAGTGGATTCAACTACTAACCGTTGGTTGACAGCCAAGAGCTTAATCATTTTACCCCAGGCTTCCTTAAAAATACCAGTAGAGAAATAGAAAGTATATTAAAAAAAAAAAAAAATTAGGATTTCTAGGAGTGAAAAAAATACAATATCTGACACAAAAATAAATGGATGTATGTCACAGCAGAATGGAGATGACAGAAGTGTCAATGGATTTGAAGACAGCTTAATAGAAATTATCTACAGTGTGGAATGTAGAGAAAAATGATTAAAAAATATCTAAGAGATGTGTAATTGGAGTCCCAGAAGGAGAGGCGGGAGAGAATGAAGAAATGGTAATTAAAAATTATCTGAATTTGGTTGAAGAGAAATATCACTTTCTCAGTTGGGCTTTTGTAGACCACATTTAAAAATTAAAACCTCCTTCTCCCACAGTATTTCATATCCTCCTCTCTTGTATATTTTTCACTGTATTAATTATCTGAATCTGATGTGCTAGATACTGTACTAGAATTAAAGTTCCATGAGGACAAATATTTTTTTCATTGCCATATCTTCAATGTCTACAACAATACTCACAATATGATACTCAATGAGTTATTGTTACTTGTTGAAGAAATAAATCTCACTTGTACTTCCAATTTAGAATATAAAATTTGTAGCACCATAGAGTATATGATAGTTATGCACAAATAGCATTCATTCTGTGAGTATCAAGTGGCAGAAGAGTATAACTTTTTTTCTTTCCCTGCCTGATTTCCCAAGTTGATTTTCAGAGTCTGTTAAACTGAAGTCAGTGCACTGGGGACCATTTTGTGGATTCTTTTGTAGGTTGAAGGAGCTCTGGTAGCATAGTACCTAAGGCATTTGTCTGCTAAGCAGAAGGCTGGTGATTCAAACCCACCAGTCACTTCTCGGAAGGAAGGTTGGGCAATCTACTTCTGTAGTGATATTGCCTCTGAAACCCAAGGAGGGGTCACTGTGAGTAGGGTTTGACTCCATGTCAGTGAGTTTGGTTGGTTTTTGGTTTTTGTAGGTTGAAAGTAGATTAAGGAGCTACATTCCTGTCTATTCTTGTCCATGTGTCTCCCTGAATCACTTTCCAGGGTAGAAATTGAAATCTCCAAGGTATATATAAATTGTGTATTCAAAAGCATATTCCTAACACTCTGTTACGTGTGTCAGAATCCATCCTGTGCTAGATAAATCCTGAGAAGCAGATGAGTGCACATTCCTGTTGTGTCTCCACCTCCACCCTTTCCCCATAGATACCTCAATTGGAACAATAACATTTAGGTGAGATTGAATTCAGTGTGCCAACCCTTTTGGTGAAGATAGACACATGACAGGGCTTGTCTACTTTGATGTTGTGAGGGTTTACCCTGGGCAACATTGTGAAGGAGGCACAGTTTGACTTGGGTGCATATCCACACTGTGTCAATCTTGACCGGCCACGGCCCCAGCCCTGTTCTTCGTATTGAGAACCAAGTCGTTCATAAGCACCCCAGTCCCTTGTAGGAATATAATCCACACAGCCAGGCAGTCTCCCTTCTGTTCATATTTACTCCCATGAAAATTTATTAAGTGTCTTTCTCATAACAGACACTATGCGAGACAAAAATGATTCCTGTCCTCATTGAGCTTAGAGTTTAATAAGAAGCTAGATAAATAAGTAGATAATCAAAATGCCATGCAGCTAAGTATCATGAGAGAGCTAAGAACAAAATACTGTGGGAGCACAGAAGAGGTACTAGAAACCATTTTGGAGGAGCTGAAGCTTGAAGAATAAGAGAATTGACCAGCAAAAGTAGGAGAATAAGGAGGCAAGAAGGAAAGTTCCAGAAGCAAGACAATGTGAGATATCTCTAGAAACTGGAGGTGGCTTGATATGGCTGCAGCTTACTGTGTTGAGGTGAGGGTGAGTGGAGAGATAATGTTGAAGAAATAGACAAGTGAGATCATGGAAGAACTGGCAAGCACTGTTAAGTAATCTAGACTTTATCCTGAAAACAAAGAAAACCACTGAAAAATTTTTATCAGAGAAATGATGTGGTAGGTTTTTATTCCAGGAAAAGTGTCTCATCATATTGTAGAAAATAGAATTGTGGAAGTACTGTGCAAAATTGAAGGAGAGCAGAAATAGAAGGCTGTTGGGCTAATAAAGCCAAGATATTATGAGGCCTGAACTGAACAATGAGAAAGAAGAAGAGGTAACAGATTTGAGAGCTGTCTAGGAGGATACTTTAACTCCAGTAATCAATGGAGGCTGGAAATTATTCTTGGCTGTCCCCATTCAAAAGTTTATAGCACAATATATTTTAAGGATATTTTCAAAAGACTGTCTACCGGCCAACACTACCAGCATGAGGATGTTATAGTGGGTGATGGTATACCCGGGTTGGTAGATCCTAAGATCCTGAGCTTGGGGAATGCTAGAGGGCCTCTTATACATACACGGTGCTGGAGAGTGAATACTGAATTGACAGGTAGTGAGTGCCTGGTGGAGGAAGAATTGTCAGCAAAGTATGAAACTCCAGGAATAGGTATCAGTTGCTGAATTGATGAAACTAAGATACTGAGCAAGAGAGAGGGTATACAGTAGTTTTTCCTAAAGAAAAGGGGAAAATGAGAGGTGAGGTACTATGAATGAATTCCAGAGATAGCAAGCCTACAGCTTGCATTGTATAAGATAAGAGCTTACTGTCCTGCCCAATTTGACTGGTGTCCCTTGAACACTGAGTTTCTTCCATTTCCCTCAGGACACTGGTACCTGGGGTGAAACCCTGCCCAACTGCATCCTGCAAAGGAGTACCCTGATCATTACTTCAGTTTGCCAGTGGGTACCCGGCCCACCACTTCAGTCAGCTGAGGGTCATTCTGCCCTCCTCTGGCCCAGCTTGGTCTTCTATACTGACTATGTATTAAGTCTCTGCATTGTCAGAGCTTCTGTGAAAACACATTTGCTTTCTGTGTTTGTCTGGAGCTGAACTGGCATTTCCATGCCACTCTTCAAATGTGATCATACTTTGTTGCTACATCAATATTCTGACCCATATTCCTGTTCACTACACCCCTTGGCCCCTCAATCTTCCTCCTCTCACAGCTCGCTTTTTTGTGATACGGTATATAATCATGCCTGGGAGCCAACACTGCCACTCTCTTTGCTACCCCCCCCCCATCCTACTT
>NW_006921690.1:9498664-9501547 GCF_000298275.1 Orycteropus afer afer
TCTACAATCGATGCCAACGGAAGCAGCAGTCAGGACATTAGACGTCGTGTAGCATTGGGAAAGGTTAATTAGACTACACCTAAAAACATATATAAATTTGACAAAAGATATTTCTATATACATATTTATATGTTCTAGAAATACACCCATGACTACAGTAGACCATACGGGGGCCAAAGTTATGAAAACTTCTTTGCCGTGACCAAACACCTCAAGGAAATTAGTTGCTGGGCCTGAGGGCTCAAGACCATAGTCTCCGGGGATATCAAGGTCAACTGGCATAACATAGGCCACGAACACAATGTTCTACAACCTACTTTGTTGAATAGTGACTGAGGTCTTAAAAGCTTATGAATGGCTATCTAAGGTGCCATATTGGGCCCTCCATATCTGAAGAAAGAAGAGGGAATAAAATGGAAGACACATGGAAACAATTAGTCCAAAGAACTATGGACTCCATGAACTCCAGCTTCCATGACCCTGAGACCAGAAGAACTAGATGGTACCCAGCTACCACTGCTTACTATATGAAACGGATGCTGATAGAAGGTCCTAGATAGAGTGGGATAAAAATGTGCAATAAAACTTAAGATCATTAAAAAAAACAGGCTGACTGGTCTCATAGAGGCTGGTGGAACTTCTAAGACTGTGATCCTTAGTCAGCTTTCAAGCTTGGAGTTGAACTCAATCCTGTGGCTCAACTTTCAGTGAAAAAATAGACAGGCCTATTAGGTGAACAGTAATGCCAAGGAGGTGGCACCCCTTAGAATAATAAACCTATGAGATCCAAAGAACAGCATTTGCCCAGGGATAAAGCTCAGAAGACAGGAAAGGGTAGGAAAGAAGGACAAATGGAAATGGTGAACAGAGGAAAGAAGTGGGAAGAGTGCTATTACATGGTGAGGATTGCAACTGATGTCACAAAACAAAATACATATAAATTGTCACCAATTTACTCTGTAAACTTTCACCCAAATACCAATAAAAAGTTAAAAAAAAAAAGTTAATTAGCATAGATTTTTAGCCTTGGAAACCTTCAAAGAATGTTTCTTTCAGTGTGTAATCCTTTTCTTGGCTTTTTATAATAGTGGTCTCATACAATATTTTTCCTTTTGTAATTGGATAATTTTACTAAGCATAATGTACTCTGGGCTCATCTGTGTTATGAAGTGTTTTCCAGATTTATTTATATTCTTCATTGTTATGTAGTATTCCATTGTGTGTCTGTATACCATAGTTTGTTTATCCATTCTTCCATCAATGGGCACTTAGGTTGTTTCTATCTTTTTGCTATTGTGAATAGTGCTGTGATGAATGCAGGTATGAAAATACGTACTTGTGTCATGGCTCTTATTTGTATGTAGTGCGGGATTGCTGGATCATACAATATTTCTATTTCTAACTTTATAAGGAAGCACCATATCATTTTCCCACCAGCAGTGTATGAGGGTTCCAGTCTCTCCACAGCCTTGTCAGTATTTGTTGTTTTCTTTTTTTTTTTTCCTTTTAACTTTGCTATTAATGCAAGAATGAGATGATATCTCATTGCTATCTTGATTTGCATCTCTCTAATGGCTAATGATCTTGATAATTTCTTCATGTGTTTGTTAGCTGCCTGAATGTCTTCTTTGATGAAGTGTCTGTCTATTCATGCCCTCTGCCCAATTTTTAATTGGATTGTTTGTTTCTTTGTTGTTGATGTGTTAAAGTTTTCTATACATTTTAGAGATTAATCCCTTGTCCAATATGTTACTGCCATTTTTTTTAACCCAGCCTATAAATTCTTTGGTGAAATCTTTTGATGTACGTAAATATTTAATTTTTAGGAGGTCCCACTTGTCTAGTTTATCTTCTGCATATGTACATTTTTAGTTTTATTTGATAGTGTATTTATGCCATGTATTAAGGCCCCTAAGTTTGCCCTTATTTTTTCTTTGATGATATTTATAGTGTTAGGTTTTACATTTAGGTCTTTGATCCATCTTGTGTTAGTTTTTTATATGGTAACAGATATAGATTGTTTCCTTTTTCTAAAAAGGGATATCCAGTTTAGTCAGTACCATTTGTTAAAGAGACTGTCTCTTCCTCATTTAATGGGTTTCAGCCCTTTGCCAAAGATTAGCTGCCCATAGGTAGACAGGTTTACTTCTGGGTTTTCAATTCTGTTCTACTAGTCTACGTGTCTGCCATTGTACCAGGCCGTATTTTGACTACCATAGCTATATAGTAGATTTTGAGGTTGCGGGGTGTGAGATCTTCTACCTTGTTCTTTTTAAGCAGTGCTTTGCTTATCTGAGGTCTCTTTCCTTTCCATTTAAAGTTGGTGATTTGTTTTTCCATCACGTTAAAGAATGATGAGGAGATCTGGATCTGGATTATATCTGTAGATCACTTTGGGTAGTATCAACATTTTCAGAATGTTAAGTCTTCCTATCTATGAGCATCGTATATTCTTCTATTTATGTAGGTCTCTTTTGTTTTCTTGTAATAGTGTTTTGCAATTTATTTTGCTTTGGAACTTCTAATTGAGAATGCAGATAGCACTGATGATTAGAAGAGTGATCATTCCAAAGGAATCCTTACATAAGAAAAAAATGAACAATATGTAATTCACCTTGAAAATGTGATTCTCTTAAATGTCTAGGAAAAATACTCTCTGTTCCCCAAGGGACTATGACCCAATATCTTAGCCAAATTTGTTTCTCTCAATCTAATAATACAGTGCCATTCAGAGGTTTATCTGCAAGGATCCTAGGATGTTAATGATACACAAAATTGGTGCCATGTACCAATCAGTGTGGTGTTATTTATTAGCACAGATACAGTCCACTCTGGGCTTCAGAGTGACATAGTAGGCCATGTTACTTTCACTACCTGTCTCAT
>NW_006921690.1:9502443-9518138 GCF_000298275.1 Orycteropus afer afer
ACTGAGTTTCAGTTTACAGTGATGGAAAAATTTGGAACTGGGTAGTGGTAATTTTTGCTCAACATGATGAAAGGAATTAATGACACTGAATTGTACGTACAAAAAATATTGAAATAGCAAACCTTTTGTTTGTTATATGTATTTTTGTTATATGTATCTTGACCATAATAAAAATATGTAGGAAACTAGGAAAGCGGGATAAATTTAAATGTATAATCTGTATTTACCTTTTATTTTTAGCTATTTCTTTATAGACTTTGTGGTTGTATAACAAGAGAAAGAAACTACCTTTTGTTGATAGAAGCCCTTTGCTCCAGGTCCTGTGCCAGGCTCTTCCCAGACATTATCTTGTTCAAGCTTTATCAGTTGTTTACCAGGTCTTATGCTTCTCATTTTTCATGGGAAGAAACTGAGATGCAAGTTCACAAAGGTGGTAGGTGAAGAGTAGTTTTGAAATTAGGACTCTGATCTAAAATGTGCTCTCAATAGTATCCTATTTTGCTCCTTTCTTCTAACTCAGTTTATAATTCACTGAAAGTTTATTTACTGTTCAGGAAGAACCTCAAGTTAATGAGCTCCAAGTGACATCAAAATTGTTAAGTTGTACTAAGCATCCATCATAAAATGGACGTTTAATGTGAAATGATATAGAGAGGAATGAATTTTTCTATAATAATTTGTTTTTTTACTTGGAGAAAATATTTAATATCAGTGACATTTTAAATTTTACAAATAGAAGAAAGAATGTGGTAAAAATAAGTATTTGTCAGATCCCTTGTAGTGGTACCTGTGAGAGTAAAATGACTAATATATTACATCCATTCTTTCTTTAAGTTTTATCATGACTTGGTGTTCAAAAACATATCTTTATTGGAGAAAAATTAGGATATGTAGATAAAATATCCAGAGACAACTAATGCTAGTATTTTCTTTTGTTTTTCCTAGACTTTTGTGTGTGTATATGTGTGTGTGTGTATACTTTCTTTTACAGAAATAAGATTTGTTTACATATTTAAAATATGAATATTTTTCCACTTAAATAGTTCTCCTACGTTTTTTCTATGGCATAAACATCCATATCAATTTTAGATATTATTTAGCATCCCATCATGAGGGTGTTTCTTAATTTATTTAGCCAAAGTTAGGTAGGATGCTTCCAATTTCTTTTATTTACAAACAGTGTGCTATTATAAACATCTATGTTCATGAATCTTTATGCACATCTCTGCTTCTTTCATTAAAATAAATTACCAGTGTAAGTATTTTGGATACAATATGGAATATTCTCACTTCTAAATACTACAGGGGAAATCTATTTTTTGGGCAATTGATACTTGGGATTCAAATTGATCCATATAATCACAAGACACTGTTCCATCAGGATAGGAATACCAGATGTTTGAGGGTAACAGGTTTTTGGGAAATGTATATAATGTCCCAAATATAAATTTTGAACCACTGACTTGTTGAGCTATTGAGGACATCAATACCTTAGAAGTGAGGGCATTAATATTCATTTAGATCTCTGTCATTCCTTAATATGTGAGGTCCTCAAGAGTCAGGATCATTTATTTCCTAGCACTCGGCACCATTCCTGTCTCAGAACACTTGTTCAATAAATGTTTATGTACAAATAAATAAAACTCAGGGCTTGAGTGGTGGAAGAATTTGTCCACCGTCATTATGTTGGTTCAAGGTGAATGTCACACTTGAACCCACAGCTCTTGACTTCTAACTGTGCTTCTTCTCAGATTTATTAGTGCCTCAGCCTGGGTTCTCTAGAAAGCAAAGGCTGAGGCTGAAGGTTGTGTTCCCACTTTGTGAAGGAGTGCCATTTCTGGAGAATGGAAGTGTGGAGGCAGGAGAGAGGGAGCTCATACACGTGAATACATTACCAAGGACTCTACTTTTTCTTATCTAGGGTATTTCATTTCCTAGGGCTCCTGTAACAAAATATGTAAAATGTGGTGGCATTAAGAACAGAAGTTTCTTGTTTCACAGTTCTAGAGGCTGTTGTTAGATGCCACTGAGTTGTTTCTGATTCACAGTGACCCTATTCACAGAACAAAACACTGCATGCTTCTGCACTATCCTCACCATTTTTGCTATGCTTGACCCCATCACTGAAGCCACTGTGTCAATCTATCTCATTGAGAGGCTTTCCCTATTTCACTGACTTTATTTCACTTTACTGATCATGATGTCCTTCTCCAGGGATTGGTTCCTTGTGACAACATTACCAAAGTATTAGAGGCAAGTCTGGCCATTGTCACTTCTAAGGAGAATTGCAGCTGTACTTCATCCAAGACAGATTTGTTTGTTCTTCTGGCAGTCCATGGTATTTTCAGTATTCTTTGCCAACATCACAATTCAAATGCGTCAATTCTTCTGTGGTCTTCCTTGTTCATTGGCTAACTCTCACATGCATTTACCATGCCTTGGGTCAGGTACATCTTAGTCTTTAGAGTGACATATTTGCTCCTTAACACCTTAAATAGGTCTTTTACAGCATACTTGTCCAGTGCAATACAATGTCTGATTTCTTGACTGTTGCTTCCATGGGTGTTGAGTGTGGGTCAAAATAGAACGAAATCTCTGACAATTTCAGTATTTTCTCCATTTATCATGATGTTTCTTTTTGGTGAAGTTGTGAGGATTTTTGTTTTCTTTATGTTGAGGTGTAATCCACCTTGAAGGCTGTAGTCTTTGATTTACATGAGTAAGTGGCTCAAGTCTTATTCACTTTCAGCAAGCAAAATTGTGACATCTGCATATCGCAGATAATTAATTAGTCTTTCTCCAATCCTGATGCCACATTTTTCTTCATATAGTCCAGCTTCTCAGATCACTTGCTCTGTGTACAAATTGAATCAATATGGTGATATGATACAACCCTGATGCACACCTTTGGTGATTTTAAACTATGAAGTATCCATTTGTTCTGTCTGAACCACTGCCTATTGGTCTGTAGAAGTTCCTCATGAGCACAGTTACATGTTCTCTTTTTTTCATAGTATTATCTATAATTTGGTTTGATCCACACAGTCAAATGCCTTTGCAGAGTCAATAAAACACAAATAAACAACTTTCTGGTATTCTTTGCTTTCGATCAAGATCCATCTGACATCAGCGGTGATATCCCTAGGCTGTGTCCTCTTCTGAATCTGGATTGAATTTCTAGCAGTTCCCTGTCAACATACTGCTACCACAGTTTTTTAAATTATCTTCAGTAAAATTTCACTTGAATGTGATATTAATAATATTGTTTGATAATTTCCGCCTTCTGTTGGATTGCCATTCTTTGGAATGAGCATAGATATGAATCTCCTCCAGTTGGTTGGCCACATAGCTGTCTTCCAAATTTCTTGGCATAAATGCATGAGCTCCTCCAGTGCTTCATCCGTTGGTTGAAATATCTGAGTTAGTATTCCATCAGTTCTTGGAACTTTGTTTTTTGCCAATGTCTTCAGTTCATCTTGGACTTCTTCCTTCAATACCATTGACTCTTGATCATATGGCACTTCCTGAAATAATTGACCATCTTTTTGGTACAGTAACTCTGTGTACTTCTTACATCTTCTTTTGATGTTTCATGCATCATTCAATATTTTGCCCACAGTATCCATCAGTTCGGCAACTCAAGGCTTCATTTATTTTTCTTTAGTTCCTTCAGCTTGAGAAATGCTGAACATGTTCTTCCCTTTTGGTTTTCTAAATCCAGGACTTTCCACATTTCACTGTGGTACTTTACTTTGTTTTCTCAAGTTACTCTTTGAAACCTTCTGTCCAGCTCATTTATTTCATCATTTCTTCCATTTGTTTTAGCTACTCTCCATTCAATAGCAAGTATCAGAATCTATTCTGACATCCATTTTAGTCTTCCCTTCCTTTTTGTATTTTTCATGACATTTTACTTTTTTCAAGAATGATGTCCTTGAGGTCATCACAAAACTTATGTGGTCTTTAGTCATTGGTGTTCATTGTGTATAGTCTATTCTTCAGATGGTCTCTCAATTCAAGTGGGATTTAAATAAAGACATATATTGGCTCTTGTGGGCATTTTTAATTTTCCTCAATTTGAACTTGCACATGAACAATTAATTGATGGTATGCTCCACAGTCAGACCCTGGTCTTGCTCTGACTGATGATACTGAGCTTCTGTACCATCTCTTTCCACAGATGTAGCAGATTTGATACCTGTAGTCAATTTGATTCTATGTTTCCCGAGTATGGCCTTGATCTGTAAGTCAGAATTTAGGGTGTTGGCAGGGGCACACTCTCCCTCTTTGTTCTAGGAGAAGATCCTTTCTGCATCTTCCTGTTTCTGGTAGTCCCAGGCATCTCTTGATGTTCCTTGACTTGTAAATGTACTTTCATATGCCATCTTCCCCATGTGTGATTCTGTTTCTGTCACTGGGTTTTTCTGTTGTTGTTATTGTTGTTAGGTGCCATCAAGTTATCTCTAACCCATATTAATCCTATGTACAATAGAATGAAACACTGCCTGGTCCTTGGCCAGCCTCACAATGCTTGCTATACTTGAGCCCATTTTTGCAGCAACTGTGTCAATCCATCTTCTTGAGGGCCTTCCTCTTTTTCATTGACCCTCCACTTTACCAAGCATGATATCCTTCTCCAGGGAATGGTTCCTTCTGACAACATGACCAAAATAAGTGAGATGAAGTTGGGCCGTTCTTGCTTCCAAGGAGCATTCCAGGTGTACTTTTTCTAGGACAGATTTGTCTGTTCTTTTAGCAGTACATGATACTTTCAGTATTCTTTGCCAACACCACAACTCATAAGCATCAACTCTTCTTCAATCTTTCTTATTCATTGTCCAGCTATCACATGCATACAAGGCGATTCAGATTCCATGGCTTGGGTTAGGTATACCTTGGTCTTCAAAGGGACATCTTTGGTCTTCAGCACTTGAACAAAGTCTTTTGAAGCAGATATACTGAGTGCCATATGTTGTCTGATGTCTTCACTACTGCTTCCATTGGTGTTTATTGTAGAACCAAGTAATATGAAGTCTTTGACAACTTCAATCTTTTCTCCATTTATCATGATGCGGCTTATTAGTCCAGTTGTGAGGATTTTTGTTTTCTTTATATTGAGGTGTAACTCATACTGCAGATTCTAGTCTTCAGTCTTCATCAGTGAGATTTCAAGTCATCCTCACTTTCAGCAAGCAAGGTTGTGTCATCTGCATATTGCAGGTTGCTATTGAGTCTTCTTTTAATCTTGATGCCACATTTTTCTTCATACAGTCTAGTTTCTTGGATTATTTGCTCACATTAGAGATTGAATAGGTATGGTGAAAGGATGCAACCCTGATGCATTACCTCCCTGATTTTAAACCATGCAGTATCCCTTTGTTCTGTTTGAATGACAGCCTCCTGGTCTATGTACAGGTTCCTCATGAGCACAAGTCAGCCTTTTGGAATTCCCATTCTTCTCAATGTTATCCATAATTTATGATTCACACAATTGAATGCTTTTGCATAGTCAATAAACCACAAGTAAACATCTTTCTGATATTCTTTGCTTTCAGCCAAGATCTATGTGACATCAGCAATGATATCCCTCATTCCACGTCCTCTTCTGAATCCAGCTTGCATTTCTGGAAGTTTTCTGTCAATATACCACTGCAACCATTTTTGAATTATCTTCAGTAAGATTTTACTTGCATGTGACATTAAGATATTGTTCAATAATTTCTACATTCTGTGGCATCACCTTTCTTTGGAATGGGTACAATTATGGATCTCTTGCAGTCAGTTGGTCAGGTAACTGTTTTCCAAATATCTTGGCATAGCTGAGTGAGTGCCCCCAGTATGGCATCCATTTGTTGAAACATCTCGATGGCTTTGCTGTTAATTTCTGGAGCCTTGTTTTTCACCAATTCCTTCAGTACATCTTTGACTTCTTCCTTCCATACCATTGGTTCTTGATCATATGCTACTTCTTGAAATAGATGAACATCAACCAATCTTTTTGGTATAGTGATTCTGTGTATTCCTTCCCTCTTCTCTTGATGTTGCCTGCATCATTGAATATATTGCCCATAGAATCTTTCAATATTACAACTTAAGGTTTTAATTTTTCTTCAGTTCTTTAAGCTTAAGAAATGCTGAGTGTTCTTCCCTTTTGGTTTTCTAACTCCAGGTATTTGCACATTTCATTATAATAATTGACTTTGTCTTTTCAAGCTGCTCTTTGAAATCTTTTGTTCAGCTCTTTTATTTTGTCATTTCTTCCATTTCCTTTAGCTATTCTCTATTCAAAGGCAAGTTTCAGAATCTCTTCTGACATCCATTTTGGCCTTTTCTTCCTTTCCTGTCTCATTAATGATTTTTTGCTTTCTTCATGGATATTCTTGATGTCATCCCACAATTCTTCTGGTTTTTGGTTATTGGTGTTCAATGCATCAAATCTATTCTTTAGATGGTCTCTAAATGTTTTAGATGGTCTCTAAATTCAGGTGGGATATAATCATGGTCATATTTTGACTCTCATGGACTTGCTTTAACTGTCTTCTTCATCATCAACATGAACTTGGACAAGAGCAGTTGATGGTCTGTTTCACAATCAGCTCCTGGCTTTGTTTTGGCTGAAGATATTGAACTTCCCCATTGCCTCTTGACATAAACGTAGTCAGTATGATTCCTGTGTACTCTATTTGGTGAAGTCCATGGGTATAGCTGCCATTTGTGTTGCTGAAAAAAGGTAGTTGCAATGAATAAGTCACTGGTCTTGTAAAATTCTATCATGCAACCTCCAGTATTATTTCTATCACCAAGGCCATATCTTCCAACTACTGGTAACTCTTCTTTGTTTCCAACTTTTACATTCCAATCACCAGTGATAATCAACATCTTGATTGAACATTTGGTCAATTTCAGACTGTGGAAGTTGGTAAAAATCTTAAATTTCCTCATCTTTGGCTTTAGTTGTTGGTGTGTAAATTTGAATAATAGTAGTATTAACTGGCCTTCCTTGTAGGTATATGGATATTATCCTATCATTGATAGCATTGTATTTCAGGATAGATCTTGAAACATTCTTTGTAATGATGAATGTTGTGCTATTCCTCTTTTTGTCATTCCTGGCATAGTAGGTCATATGATCTTCTGATTCAAAATGGCCAAAATCAGTCCACTTCAGCTCACTAATACTTAGGATATCGATCTTTATGTGTTCCATTTCATTTTTGACAACTTCCAATTTTCCTAGATTCATATTTTGTACATTCCATGTTCTGATTATTAATGGATGTTTGCAGCTATTTCTTCCCATTTTAAGTCATGCCACATCAGCAAATGAGGGTCCTGAAAGCTTTATTCTATCCACATCATTAAGGTCAACTCTACTCTGAGGAGGCAGCTCTTCCCCAGTCATACCTTGAGTGGTTCATCTTATGGCACAATATTGTATGGTGTTTCAGGGCTCTTCATGAAGTTTTCTAGTAATATATCAGACAGTGTTTCACTGCTATTCATAAGTTTTTCACTGCCCAATTTTTCAAAAGTGTGTGGCTTCTTCCTTCTTCTGAGTCATTCTTAGTCTGGAAGCTCCTCTGAAACCTGTTCACAATGGGTAGCCCTGCTGGCATTTGCAAAACCAGTGGCATAGTCTCCAGCCTCACAGCACACACAAGCCATCATGGTATGACAAACTGACAGACAAGTTAGTCTCCCTTAGCTGTTCTGTTTTAAGTGGTGTTTAAATACACTATCCTTTTTCCGTTATAAACTCTTTAACTTAACTGATAACATCTTCAAATAAATAACCTGCTTCCAACAAGATCATATTCACAGGCATAGGCATTAGGACTTCAACATGTTCTTTCGGGGCTCACAATTCAATCCATAACATGTTTTTTGTTGTTAGGTGCTATCAAGTTAATTCTGACTCAGCAACCTCATGTACAACAGGATGAGACACTATCCCATTGTTGCAGCCATGTGTCTATCCATCTTTTTGAGGGTCTTCCTCTTTATTGTGATCCTCTACTTTGCCAAGCATGATATCCTTCTCCAGGGACTGGTCCATCCTGATAACATGACCAAAGTACATGAGAAAAAGTCTTGTCATCCTCTTTTCTAAGGAGCATTCTGGCTGTACTTTTTACAAGGCAGATTTATCTATTTTTTGGCCAAAAAGAAAATCAACAAAATCACTGCCATCAAGTTGATTCTGACTCATAGCAAACCCCATTGTGTTTCCAAGGCTGTAAATCTTTACAGAAGCAGATTATAGTCCATAGTATATTTAATATTTTTCACCAACACCATAATTCAAAGGCGTCTATTCTTCTGTAGTCTTCCTTATTCATTTCTCAGCTTTCAGACACCTATGAGATGATTGAAAATACCCTGGCTTGCGTCTGGTGGACTTTAGTCCTCGAAGTGACATCATGGCTTTTGAATACTTTAAAGAGGTCTTTCGAAGCAGATTTGCTCAATTCAATGTGTTATTTCATTTCATGGCTTCTGCTTCCCTGGTCATTGATTATAGATCCAAGTAATATGTAATCTTTGACAACTTCAATTTTTCCTCCAATTATCATCATGTTGCCTATTGGTTCAGTTGTGAGGAGTTTTATTTTCTTTACATAGAGGTATAATCCATACTGAAAGTGTAATCCATAACATAGGGCAACTCTTTGATTGATTAATTGGGTCTTTATGACATAATATTGTTGTTGTTATGTGCTGTTGAGTCAGCCCTGACTCAAAGCGACCTGTCCTTGGGTTTCCGAGGCGATATCACTACAGAAGTAAGATTGCCCAACCTTCCTTTTGAGGAGTGGCTGGTGGGTTTGAACCACCAGCCTTCTGGTTAGCAGTCAAGTGCCTTAGGCACTATGCTACCAGAGCTCCTTATGACATAATTGGATAATTATGACTTTATCTTAAAGTGCTTAAAACAATAGCACTTCAGGATAATCTATCAGTGTAAGAAAGGTAGAAGAATTTGTCTGCTAGTACCAGTCTCCGAATGGGACATTACTTTCTAAGTTGTGTACGTGTTGGCAGGAGATGGGAGACAAGATACATTTTTACAATGTGCCCACCAAGTCTTTGGCTGTGGGAACTGTGAGTATGGACTCCAGAGACAGAAGTGGCTGACAGCATCTGAGTTAGATATGAAGTATCTGATAAAATCAGTTTACATATTAGTTCACTTAGTCAATAAATATTAAATATCTGCTTATAGTGGGCGCTGAGTTAACGCTGAGAATATACTTGGAAACCAGATGCTGTCTGTGTCCTCTAGGTGGACCAACCCAAACCAAACCAGACTCACTGCCATCAAGTCAAGTCAACTCATAGCAACCCCTCCATGGGTTTCCGAGGTGGTATCTCTACAGAATTAGATTGCCCAATCTTCCTTCCAAGGAGTGGCTGGTGAGTTTGAACTGCCAACCTTCTGGTTAGCAGTCAAATGCCTTAGGAACTTGTTTCTTGGTTTAGTCAATTTCATTTTTGTTATCAGACCCTTTTCCAGATCTCTCTACATCCTGCTTTATTTATAATGGAACTACATTTTTCCTAGGATGGTAGGTTTGACCAATGAGACACCAGGGGAAATTGATGGATGGAACAAAGAAAAGTCTCCCACTCCACTCCCATTCACTCTGTCCCCCTATCTTGCTACTGGTGGCATCTTCAGCAGCAACTGAATATCTTCTGTGATTCCAACTTCAAGGTTAGAGCTGCCTTTGGGATCCCCTTATTTCCGTTTTCCTTCCAGCCCTAAAGGTAGTAGTGGCTTCCTGTTGTTACTTAACTCTAGGTTTTTTCACTCTGCCCTAATTGAACTTTTTTGTGGGGGTATGTGTGAAAATACAGTACTCAACAAATAAGGCACACACAACCATTTTTACATGTGCAGTTCATTGACAATTGTTGAGTGCTTCACTTTATGTCATCATTCTCACTATTTTGCCTGTATTGTTTCACCACCATTAACTTTGACCCTTTGCTCCTTGAAGTTCTCATCTGTGTTTTATAGTTACTGTTGTCATTTTGATCTCATATAAGTAATTCATTAAAAAGTCATAATACTAGAGACAAACATTATTTATTTATTAAAGGAAACTCCATAGATGGCTTTTAAGCTTTTTTTGTCATCTGGTAACTAGTTCTTGAAATCAATTCCTCTGTTTTTAAGATCTAGATTGCTTTCTGTTTTTCTGACTGGACTTACATGAAAGTAGTTCTTTACAAGGAAATTACCAGTAATGCTTAATAATTTTAGTTGATCATAAAGCAAATAATTTTTTAAAGTTAAATTAAGAAGAGCGACTGTTTGCTACAATACAGCTGTCAGTCAGTTCATGAGCATCATCAGGGAAGTAGATTTTCTTAGTGTAGACTGGTAATTATAAATGTATTTTATTGGAAGCCATGGGAGTTAATATAAAAGCATATGATCTAGAAAGATGAGCATAATCTTGTCAGAATGAAAAATTTTCTTCATCAGTGAGGAATGTTATTTCTTCCATGAGGTCATTAGAAATCAAGCACATTTATTGAAATGCTGACTTAAACTTTAATTTTTAAAGAATGCTGAATGTGCAAACTGATAAGAGAAAAAAATGTATTATTTTCTCTTTGATTTTCCAATGCTTTCATTTCCTTTTTCTGAATGTTAGGATGGACATGGAGGGAGAGATATGGCACAGTCTATTCTGGAAGTCAGTGCTCTCTCTTCATCTATTGTGCATCATTAAATAATCTTTACAAATAAGGCATTGCAAGCATTTGCACAGCTGAGCTGTGCTGTATAGTCTTATAAAAATATATATAGTACTTAGAGTTTTTCTACACTCTAGGAATTATTATTATTACCATCACACACTGTACTAGATGCTTTACATATGCTATCACATGAATCTTCAAAAGACTTTATAAACTTCATGGCATTTTTTCCATTTTAGAGATGTGCAAAACAAGGGAAATTAAGGGATATGTCCAAGGTCACAGAGAGAGTAAATATTAAAGCTAGATATCAAGTCTAAGCCTGAACACTAAAACTCCCTGCTCCTTGCTCCCTACTATGCCACCCTACTCACTAAATAAAACTAATTTTCTGTTTAAAGGCCAAAGAAATAAGAGCAATGGGATATTTGTATCCTCAGTGGTTATAGATAATATACAGTAATATTTGAAAAATATATAGCACATTAAATTTTGTCTGTGTTCCCTGAAAGTGAAGTACATGAACTATTTCTCTTGATTCTTCTCTGTCATAGGAAGAAATTCTTATAATCATGAAATCATAGAGAGTTCACAGAGAATAGCTGGTCCAACCTCCCAATTTGCAGATGAGAAATCTTAAGACCAGAGGCAGAAAATGATTTAGCCAAGGAAACCGCAACCTTTCAAAAACTTTATTCAAAGTTAGGCATTTGATACTCGGTGAGAGAGATTGAAATGGGCAAGAGGGAAATAGAGAGTTTAAGTGAGACATCTGGACAGTAACCACTTGTCAAATGGAACAGATGGAAATTTCTTTTTACATGTAGCAAGGGCCCTCGTTGGGGGCTTCCTTTGCATTACCCTTTGAAAATTCAAGGATGTAAAGGCTTTGTGGGGCGTAGATCTTTGAAGATTCAAGTCATGTGAGGGCTCTGATAGGCTTCTTAGGAAAATCAACACTCACAATCAACAATCATAAGGAAAAGTTACCGTTTTTAATTTCTTGAAGGCTCTTTGATTGAGGCACACCCACCATAAATTTGGAAAGGATCAAAGTGCAGTTCCTAGGAGGAGAGGACTTTTTTTTCTCCAAAGGTGAATATGTGAAATGTCCTTTTATAAATCATCCCATATGGAGATTTTTCTGGGAGAGAAAAAAAAAAAAAGTATAAGTCAAATATCAAATATTGCAAGGATTCTGATTTTGACAAATAAAAGAATAGTAACATTGACGAGAGAGGTTAATTTCAGCCACAAAGGGAGAGAGTCAAGCAACTGTTATGGAGACCATGAGACTGAGAAAAAGTTGAATGAGGAGACCTCAGTAAGGGCAAGCTGCTAAGGAGCCCAGGGAACAGCATGTTTGGTCCCATTCTCTCTCTCTCATTCTTTCTCATGCTCTTTCTCTGCACGATCCCTCTCTTCTCCACTTTGAGAGACTGAGTATACAATGAACAGTGGTTAGACCGTGTATAAAAGTAGAACTCTGATCCACAATCTTCAGCAACCAGTCCAGAAAGCCAAACAACTATCTGTAGCAATCAATCCAGGAAGCCACACAACTCATGTGTCCCCAAAAGCTGTGTCAACTTGGTTAGGCCTTGATTCTAATTCATATTTATGTAATTATCTCCCTTTTCTGATCTGATGTAATTATCTTATGTGTTGTAAATGCTAACCTCTATGATGTTAATGAGGGAGGATTAGATGCACTTGTGTTAATGAGGCAAGATAAACTTTATAGGATTAGGTTGTGTCTTGAGTGAAAGTCTCTTTTTAAAAAAATATTTTAAAAACTTTCATTTATTTTGAATAAAATTTAATATACACAGCTGTCAATTCAGCAGTTTTTATGTGTACAATTTAGTGACATTGATCCCATTCTTTGAATTATGCAATCATTCTTACCCTCCTTTTCTGAGTTGTTCTTCCTCTGTTAACATAAATTCACTTCCACCAAGGTTCTGTCTAATCTTTTGAATTGCTATTGTTAGTTTAAGGTGCTCTGGTGGCATAGTGGATAAAGCATTTGGCTACTAACCAGGTCAGCAGTTCAAACCCACCAGCTGCTCTGTGGAAGGAAGATGAGATGGTCTGCTTCCATAAAGATTTACAGCCTTGGAAATCCAAAGGGGGTTGCTATGAGTTGGAATCAACTCGATGTCAGTGAGTTTTGTTTTGTTTTTTTGTATTGTTGTTATATGCGTCCAGTCAGACCCGACTCATAGCGACCCCTCCTTGGGTTTCCGAGGCAGTATCACTACGGAAGTAGATTCCCCCATCTTCCTTCCAGGAGTGGCTGGTGGGTTTGAACCACCAGCCTTCTGGTTAGCAGTCAAGTGCCTTAGGCACTACGCTACCAGAGCTCATATAGACAGTTTTTTTTTTTTTTTTTATTTTTTATTTTGATTTGGGTGAAAGTTTACAGAGCAAATTCATTTTGCAAAATGAAAATGGGTACAGCAGTTCATATACATTTTGTTTCATGACATTCACTGCAATTCTCCACAATGTAACAGCTCTATTCTCACTTCCTTCCTGTAGTCACCTTTTGCCTTGTATCCTGCTTTTCTATTCATTGCTGCACCTGAGCTATCTCCCTGTGCAAATACTGATCTTTGTTCTCCCGTGATGGTTCATTGTAAGGCGTGTATCTCCCTGATGTAAATGTTCATCCTATATGCCTGTCTGTTGTTTACCTAGAAGCCGAATTCCAGACCTGAAATGTAACTAGGGGCCATAATCTGGGGGTCTCACCAGGCTCTATCAGATCAGTAAACCTGGTCATTTTTATGATTTTGAGTTTTGTTGCATGCTGTTCTCCCACTCTTTCCAGGATGTCCTGCATTGATCCCTTTTCAAGTGGTTGACAGTGGTGGGAATCATTCTCTGTTGAGATACAAAAAAGATTAAACAAACAAGGAAAGATCAGAGGGACCTCCAACCACCAAGAAAGAAGACCCAGAAACAGAGCTCATCCTCTGGCTGCATTTCCTGTGCTGAGGAACAACTAGACCCAGGTTGATGACAAGACCCTTCTGCCAGAGCTGACAGAGAAAGAAAAACTTTCACTGGAGCTGGCACCATGAATTTGGACTTCTAGCCTTGTAAAGTGTGAGAGTATAAATTTTGGTTTGTTAAAGCCGTCTACTTATAGTTTTCTGTTATAATAGACACCCTGAAACAATTGGTCCCAAATAGCCAGGACTTAATAACTGGCAGCTATTCCTAATTTTTGCCCATGGTTCCAAATGATGAACAACTAGGGAAAGCCAAATATGCTCCTCTAACCAATCCCAAAGGAGCCCAGGTGGCATCACAGTTAAGCACTTGGCTGCTATCCAAAAGGGGCTTTGAACTCACCAGCCACTCTAAGGGAGGAAAGATCTGGTGATCTGTTCCTATAAAGACTGATGTTATTGTTGTTAAGTGCCATTGAGCAGTTCTGACTCATAGCTACACAACAGAAGGAAACACTGCTCTGTCCTCTGCCATCATCACAATCTTTGCTAAACTTCAGCCCATTGTTACAGCCACTGTGTCAATCCATCTCCTTGAGGGTCTTCCTCTTTGTGCTGACCCTATACTTCTCCAAGCATGATATCCTTCTCCAAGGACTGATCATTCCTCATAATGTCCAAAGTATGTGAGATGAACTCTCACCATTCTCCATTCTAAGGAGCATTTAGGCTATACTTCAAAGATAGATATCATCATACTTCTGGCAGTCCATAGTATATTTAACATTTTTTGCAAATGCCATAATTCAAAGGTGTAAATTTTTCTTTTGTCTTCCTTATTTATTGTCCAGCTTTTGCATGCATATGAGCTGATTGAAAATACCATTGTTTGGGTCAGGCACACCTTATTCCTCAAAGTGATGTATTTGCTTTTGAACATTTTAAGGAAGTCTTCTGCAGCAGATTTGCTCAATGCAATATATCATTTGATGTTTTGACTGCTGACTCCATGTTGATTGTAGATCTAAGTAAAATAAAATCCTTGACAACTTCAATCCTTTCTCCATTTGTCATGATGCCATTTATTGGTTCAGCTGTGAGGACTTTTGTTTCCTTTATGATGAGGTATAATGCATACTGAAGTCTGTAGTCATTGATTTTCAGTATACTCTTCAAGTCCTTTTTGCTTTCAACAAACAAGACTGTGTCATCTACATATAGCAGATTTGTTTTGGTTACCTAGTACCACTCTAACAGAAATACCACGAATGGGATGGCTTGAACAAACATGAGTTTGTTATAATTTGTTATAACTCGGGAGGTTAGAAGTCTGAGTTTCAAGTGTCAGGCTCTAGGGGCTGTGTGAAAGCCCCTTGACCTTGGGCTTCAGCTCTGACCCTTGCTCTCAGCCCACAGAAGCTAAAGGCATCTCTTCACTCAGGCAGCTACTGGCTGATGAGACTAACAAGCCCAAGGTCAACAAATAAAATGGCACAGTCCCAAAGTTACCAAACCATATGGCAGGCCATTAATTCAAGTCCATTGAAAGTCCCAGGATTGGCAGAGCATGGCAAGCTGCTGAACAACAACTCAACTACATTCAGGGTACAATCATGCCATAAGCTAGAGACCATTCCCCAAGGTTTCTCCTTATGTACAGAGAGCAGACCATGTCCCTAAGGCAGCTATACAGCTACTTACAGTAGATTCCCACTGTGGAGTTGATTACCAGTCTCATCATGAGGAATACTCTGTCCAGCCACTCAACCAGGCCCAGCCAAGTTGACACAAAATCTTAACTGCCACAAGGTTGTTAATGAGTCTTCCTCCAATCCTGATGTCACATTCTGCTACATATTGTCTAGCTTCTCAGATTTGGTCAGCACACAGATTGCATGAGTATGTTGAAAGAATACAACCCTGACTCATACCTTTCCTGATATTAAACCATACAATATCCCCTTGTTCTTTTTTTAAAAAAAATTATTATTTTTTAATGCATTTTATTGAAATATAATTTATGTG
>NW_006921690.1:9519023-9526599 GCF_000298275.1 Orycteropus afer afer
TTTGTTCCATATAATTTTCTATGTTGAGCTCATTTTGTTTATGAATCATGTTATCACTTCCTTCATTGCTATTGTTTTAGTATTTGCTGAATATTTATGCTGGTCCTCTTTTTTATTTTGGTGTGAAGGTTTATCATTTTTCTTTGAGGTTACCCTGTGGTTTAGAGTTTCCTTCCCAAGTGTAGAACAGTCTATTCTATCTTATAATTGTTTTGACTTCCCTACCATCTAGAAGTTCTGTAACGACACAGATTTTTTTCCCTCTTTTTGGTTTGTAGTTGTCCTCAATTGTCGCTTGGTGCCTCTGGTTCCCTGTTTACAATCTTGTAGGCTTATTTACTTTGGAGACTTCTGTAGCTGGGTTGGTTTCTGGGTTATATCATCATGTCTGTTAATGGCCAGTTGTTGTTGGCTGTTGTTGCGTCTCTGTCCAAAGCACTCCCTTTATCATCTCTTGTAAGGTTGGCCTGGTTTTAACAAACTCCCTTAATTTCTGCTTATCTGGAAATGTCCTACTTTCACCATCATATTTGAGGGACAGTTTTGCTGGGTACACGATTCTTGGTTGGAAATTTTTCTTTCAGTGTTTCATATATACCATCCCGCTGTCTTCTCACCTGCATGGTTTCTGCCGAGAAATCCGAGCTTGGTCTTATTGGTTGCCCCTTGTAGGTAACTTTTCGTTTTTCCCGTGCTGCTCTCATGATTCTTTGTCTTTGGTTTTGGTGAGTTTGATGATGATCTGTTTTGGTGTTTTTCTTTTGGGGTCTATCCTGTTTGGGGTTCATTGGACTTCCTGAAAGGATATATTCTCATCTTTCATCATATCAGGGAAGTTCTCCTCCAACAAATCCTGACAATTTTCTCAGTGGTTTCGTTTTTCTCTTCCTGTTCTGGAATTCCAATGACCCATAGGTTATTCCTTTTGATGGTATCCCACATGAACCCTAGACTTTTTTCATTTTGTTTTGATCTTTTTTCTGATTGATCCCTTTCCAAAGAAGTATTCAGGTATTTGTCTTCAATCTCATCAATTCTACTCCTTTGCCCTTCTAATGTGTTATCTATTTCTGACAATTTAGTGTTCATCTTCTGAATTTCTATCTGTAGATTTAGAATAATTTCTAATTTTTCATTTATTTTGTCATTTTGTTCTTGTATTTTCTTCCAAAAATTTTCTAGAGTTTTGTCTGTTTTCCTTGGTCTGTCTCTCAATCTTTTGAAGATACCTAAAGATAATTCTTGTGAATTCCTTATCAGAGAGTTCCAATGCGGCATCTTCCTCAGGGATGTATTTTGGGTCTGTATCCTTGTCCCTTGTTTCTCCTGCTTTATCTTGCTTCTTTGTGTGGACTGTGATGCTCTGTTGTCTCTGAGGCATTGTGACGTTTTTGTGTTTATATTTAATTGGTGATTATATGTTGCAGTGACTTGCCCACAATTTTCCTTTTCTTTGTTTTGTTTGTATGTTATCTATACAGGCAGAGTACTGTGCTGTGCTCTTCTATTCACTAGTGACAGTACTTATACACTCACCACCTGTCTCCTTTCCTTTGTCAGCCTCTCGTATGTCCTTGCTGACCCTGGCAAACAGAGCCTGTTCTTAGGTCCCTGGAATCTGAATGAGAATGCTATCACTTTAAAATCCAAAATGGTTGCCACTTGTAAAGATTAAAAATGGCTGCGCCCTCAGTCACTTTAAATATCCAAAATGGCTGCCACGTGTAAACAATCAAAATGGCTGCACCCTCCGGACAGCATAAAGTCCACAGCTCAGGTTGTCTCCCTCCTTGCTGTTTCCCTTCCTAGTCATAGGCCACCAGATCAGTAGTCCCTGCAGCCCTCAGTGACCGGGACTGATCTTTAGGTCAATTCTCAGGTCCCAACACCACTTGAAAATATTCAGGCTGTTGGTCTTGTCAGAGTAGGTGACAGTCCGCAGCTCCGATTATCTCTGTACTCACTGTTTTCATTCAGGTTTTTCCACTAGTTGGTGCCTAATCCCCTTCTGTATAGTTCTTTTTAAAGCTCAGGGTTCCAGGATTATCTTCTGTATCTCTGTCAATTGTTTTTTTTTTTTTTTTTTTTCTTTGTTGAAGAGGGTCTGCGTTGCTTGTCTGCCTATTCCTCCATCTTACTGGAAGTCCCCCCTTGTTCTTTTTCAACGACTGCCTCTTGGCATATGTACAGGTTGTGCATAAACATAATTAAGTGTTCTGCAAATCCCATTCTTAGCAATGTTATACAAAATTCACAGTAATATCCATGATCCATACATCAAATGCTTTTGCATAAACAATAAAACACAGGTAAACATCTTTCTTGTATTTTCTGCTTTCAACCAAGATCCATCTGACATCAGGTGTAATATCTGTCATCTCATGTCCTCTTCTGAATCTGGTTTGAATTTCTGGCTGTTCTTGTCAATGTACTGCTGCAATAGTTTTTGAAATATCTTAGCAAAATTTTACTTGCATATAATATTAATGATATTGTACAAAAATTTTCACATTCTATTCGATCACCTTTCTTTGGAATGGGCAAACATATGGATCTGTTCTAGTCAGTTGTCCAGATAACTCTCTTTCAAATTCCTTGGCACAGATGAGTAAGCACTTTCAGCCTATAAAGATGACAGCCTAGAAACCCAATGGGGAAGTTATATAGTCCTGTAGAAAGGGTCACTGTGAGTCAGAATCAATTTGATGGAACACAGCTACAACAACTACAAGCACTCGCGTGTGATGCTATCCGTCTAGAAATCCTTCTATAGCTTCTCCATACCAAAAGCCTCCAATCAGTGCACGGCTTAAGCCTCCTTCTTCTTCGTCTTCTTCTTCTTCTTTCTTTCCCCCATTATAAAGCTTTCCCCCTCCTCTGTCTGCGTTTGCGTCTTTGACAAATAAAGGCAATAGTGGCTGATTTCCACCCGTAGTAAGTTATGAATAAATACCATTTGATTATTCTCATTTGGACAGTCTTTGCTTATTTCCACAGCCTGGATATTGTCTTCATCCTCTGCTTCTCTTTGCTCACTGTGGACATTCACTGATCCAGAGTTTACATTATCCTCAGACTGACCACTGAACTTTCGATCTGGCTTTCTCTTCCGTTAATATATAGCATACATTGAGATAGGATATTAGACTCCTGGTCAGATCACCTATAAAGAGGAAAGTGGAGTAATACAGTTTAAACACAGCAGGCTGAAGGTTATTCAAGAGAGAATGGATGTTCTAAAAGAATGAGAGTTCTTTTGAACTGAGGTGACACCCTAAAATGTCAATGTGAGCCAATTTTTTAAAATCAAAACTAAATTGCAACAGTGGTTAATGGGGTTCTGGGTAAGCAACACAGAAAGAGAATGAATTTTCCTTTGATTATTGAATTACAATCAAATGATTTGGCAATATACTCATTACAAAATTAGCCAAAGTAAGAAGGTGTGAAAAGGATAGAATATTTGAATTAGTTTATGATAGAGAAAAAATCAAGTGACTTTGGATGTGATATTTTGCTTCAGGAATAAATTTACATGCTTTAAGCCATTGTTTGTATTTCTGCTTCTTGAGGCCATGCTGTGGGAACTTACTTCTGCTCAGCTCTCTTACCTTTTCCTATCCCAGGAGGAAGGGGCCTGTCATAGCATATAAAATTAGACTCCACTTTAAAGAGGGTAGCAATTCAGACAAATGGTTTTATGTTATAAAACTCAGTGTGATGACATTTTCATTTCCTCCCCCTCCCTTTTTTCCCCCTTGATCTTTTAATACTGTTGTCATTGAATAGATTCTGACCCATGCTAACCCCATGTGTGTCAGATTAGAACCGTACTCCATAGGCTGTTGAATGGCTGGTTTTTTGGAAGTAAATTACCAAACTTTTCTTGTGAGGCATCTCTGGAGTGACTATAACCAACAAATTTTCAGTTAGAGCTGAGCAAATTAACTGTTTGTATCATTGAGAGATTCCACTATTTTAATAAATTAAAGTAATACTTGCTTTCTGTATAATAATTGGAATAGGAAATCATATAACAAAGGAAGTAAAGCCATTGACTGTGGCCATTTTTCCAATGAAAATTTATTTGTAATTCTAGGTTTAGACTCATTTTTGTCTTTGGAGGAAAAAAATAAAAATGAACTATTATTAGACTTTCAGAGTCTATTATTGTTTGGTAATAATAGGCATTTGACTGGATAGTAATAGTTCTGGATATTCATGTCTACTGGATAGTTTATTTTTCTATTAGCCAATGGCAGCACAGCCCCTAGGTACTGAGGTGCTCCCTTTGCAAGTATAAGCAGTTGTTGAGCACATTGAAATGGGCTGAATTAATCAAGTGTGACTGATAGTCTTAATTGATAGGGGAGACAGAGTAACCTTTTCCTCAGAGCAACTATATCATGTAATTACAGAGGAAACAATTTAGCTTTTGTTAGTTGAACTAGACACCTCTAATAGCATTACCCAAGCAGAGGGTATCATTATTCCCCATTTTAGAGATTAAAGAAACTGAGACTAAATCAATTAAGTAAGTAACAGTGTTCCAAGGTCATAAGAAAGGATGAAGAACAAAATCAGAATTCTAACTCAAGTCTATTTAACCGTAAGCTATATTTGACCCTAAACTATATAAACTACTATACCCCTCTAACTTTCTCATGGAGTAAGTTATAGCATTTTTTTTTTTTTTAAATCCACTGTCATTGAGTTGATTTCAACAACAGAGTAGAATTGCCCTACAGGGTTTCTGAGGATGCAAAGCTTTATGGAATCAGACTGCCACATCTTTCTCAAATGGACTGGCTGGTAGTTTCAAACTACCAACCTTTTGGTTAGCAGCCTAGTGCTTTAACTACTGAGTAACCAAGAGTCTTAGGCTAGGTTCCCTATAGAAGCAAAACCAGTAAAGCCCATATTTATACACACACACACACACACACATATATATATAGAGAGAGAGAGAGAGAGAGAGAGAGAGAAATTTATCTCAGGAAAATGGCTCACACAGTTATAGAGGCTGACAAGTCCCAAGTTCCTGGATCAAACATCAAGTTGGAGGCTTTTCCCAACTTACACAGCTTCAGGGGATGATGAGCCCAAAATCTGCAGGCAGTGATAGTAGGCTGCTGATTTTGGCAGGAGGCAAAATGGCAGATTGCTGACTCACAGGACAGTTGTAGAGGCTGGCAAGTCCCAGGTTCGTGGGCTCAATGTTAGGCTAGAGGCTTTTCCTGACTCAGGCAGCTGCAAGGGCTGACAAACTCAAGACCAGCAGGCAGCATGACAGGATCCATATCCAACAGAAAGTTCCTAATTTCTCAGGACATCCATATGTGTACGTGTGTGTGTGTGTATATTATGTGTTTATATATAAAGCAGATCACACCCCTAAGGAAACTTCCTTTCAGTGGATTGGCTGCTCAAACCATAAACATCTGATGTCATCATGGGAACGATCACACCACCACTGCTTAAACCACTCAGAATCATGGTCCGGCCAAGCTGACACACAACCTCAACTATCACACCACAGATCCTTAAGTTATAGTATATGTGGGAATAAGTAAGATATTTATAGCTCTGGTAGCATAGGAGCTCTAGTAGCTCTGGTACCTAAGGCACTTGACAGCTAACCAGAAAGCTGGCAGTTTAAAACCACCAGCTATTCCTTGGAAGGAAGGTTGGGCAATCTACTTCCATGGTGATACCACCTCGAAAACCCAAGGAGTTGTTGCCATGAGTCGGGTCTGACTCAACAGCACATAACAACAACAACATTTATAGCTAGTTTCAAATGACATATTGCATTGGCAAATCTGCAAAAGACCCCTTTAAAGTGTCAAAGAGCAAAAATGTCACTTTGAAGAGAAAGGTATGTGTGACCCAAGCGATAGTATTTTTAATTGCCTCATATGCACACAAAAGCTGGATAATGAATGAGGAAGACCAAAGAAGAATTGATGCATTTGAATTATGGTGTTGATGAAGAATATTGAATGTATGAATGTACTGTGGATTGCTAGAAAAGTAAAAAACCCGTCTTGGAGGAACTATAGCCAGAATGCTCCTTAGAAGTGAGAATGGCCAGACCTCATCTCTCCTACTTTGGTCATGTTGTCAGAATGGACCAGGCCCTGGAGAAAGACATCATGCATGGTGAAGTAGAGAGTCAGTGAAAAAGGGGAAGACCCTCAGCAAGATGGATTGATGATGGTAGCTGTGACAGTGGGCTCAAGCATGGCAACAATTGTCAGGACGACACGGGAACAGGTAGTGTTTTGTTCTGTTGTGTGTATGGTCATTATGAGTCAGAACTGACTAATCTCAACTTTTATGCATTTCTGGGGGTGCATGTAAATGATAGAGATAAGTAAACTCTACAGTGTTGTTCCATTGCCCATGTAAATAAAGGAAGAAATTTGATGAGAAAATTGTGGTATGGGTTAGAAATAATACCTAAAGTAAAAGAAATTAGGGGAAATCAATATATTTGAAGAAAATCTATCTGTAGACAAGATGAGTAACCACTTTTAAGAATCAAAGCTGTTTTAATTTGTATTTTTGAATCAGAAATAGGAATAGTATGATCATGAGGAATTCAAATGTAATAAAATCATGAGCAAAACAAATATAAATCTAAGAATAGTATCTACATCAGATCAATTATCAACTATTCCAGTTAGAAATAGAAAAAAATATCAAATGAGAATCTCCTTGTATTGTTTTCTCCAGATTAAAAATGCTTAAAAGTGATTAGCCTCTTCTGATAATTAAGATACAATTATTATTGACATTTTGTATCATTTATTATGTTTTCCCTTATTTTAAAGGTAAGGGAAGTGAGGCTAAGGGAGATTAAGTCAATTGACCCAAATTACATGAATTAGTAACCATTTAATTATATTGTGCCACATACCATATTTTCACTGTATGGCAGATTGTAAATTTTCTGGGATTAACTCAGATGAACAGGACATAATTACATACTATTCAACTTTTGTAATCATGGAATATTTTCTTAGTCAGTGTTGCAGTAAGAGCTCCAAAGCTTACACAGATCCAAGTACATAAAAGGGAAAAGAGAATGGCAATGGTGAGAATAGGGATGAGGTGTCTGTATTTGGGACTAATTGCTATTCCCCCCACTCTGTCAATCTCTGAAGCAACTTAATACAACCCCAAAAACAGTTTAAGAACTGCTCATATAATTTGATTTTTGGTTCTAGTTATTGGCTTTTCTTAAGAAGCTTTATTATCTTTAAAGAAATGATTTTTTTAAAGTTCAATATAAAAGGGAAAAAAAAAATAAAAACAAATCTCACTATTGAGAAATTGCCATCATCAACATTAAATGAACATAAAAGAAAATATTAATATGTGTGTGAAGGATATTGAAAATACCTCCTTGTCCTATGACCCTTCTCCTAAGTTTAGACCAGACACACACACAGCAGGCACAGTAACTCTACACAAAAGCTGCCGCCAGAAGAATGAATACATCTGTCTTGGAAGAAGTACAGCCAGAATGCTCTGTAGAAGCAAGGATGATGAGACTTCATCTCATGAACTT
>NW_006921690.1:9527009-9527786 GCF_000298275.1 Orycteropus afer afer
TTTTTTAAAAATTGGTAATACTTATATTATTTTCTGGGTGCTCTGGTGACATCGTGCCTAAGACATTTGACTGCTAACCAGTAGGCTGTCGGTTCAAATCCACCAGCCAGTCCTCAGAAGGAAGGTTGGGCAATCTACTTGCCTAGTGATACCACCTCGGAAACCCAAGGAAGGGTCATTATGAGTTGGATTGACTCCAGGCAGTGAGTTTTGAGTTTATATTATTTTCTATAAAAAGATTACTGGCTGGCAGTTACTGAAATCTACAGATTCCAAGCACTGTTCTAAATTTTCCTTTCTTTTTAAGTTTATTTCTATCTGTAGAACTGGATCATAATCACCCTTGTTGTACAACACATGATTATTATTGTTTTATTCCGAATCTGTGCATGTATTATCTCATTTAATCATCACTAAAACCCTATAAAGTAAGTACTATTATTACCCCATTTTATAAATCAGGAAATTGAGGCACTGAGGTTTGAGTAACTTGTCTAACACAAAATGAATAACGAGTGGAGCCAGAATTTAAACCTGCTTCAATCTGACAGCAATCTTAATAGCTCTACTAGTCTTCCGCAGTGAAAACCAAAAGCCAAAGCCATAGCTATTGGGTTGATTCCGACTCCTAGAATGGCGTAGAACCGCCCCTTGTGGAAGCAGACTGTCACATCTTTCTCCTGCGGAGTGCTGACCTTTCGGTTAATATCCGAATGCATTAACTACTGTCCAACCTGGGCTCCTTTTGGCTTCCACAGTAGTTTAGGCTTATTTTAT
>NW_006921690.1:9528351-9528987 GCF_000298275.1 Orycteropus afer afer
TTCAGTGCTTGGTTTGTTATGTTATGTTATTTTAAAAGATTTTTCAAGAAATGTTCACATTGAATTCCCAAAGGGTTTTTTTTTTTTTTTTTTTTTAAATATCTAAGAATATTCATGACTTGCTTTTCAAACAGAAGAACATCTAGGCTGGGCATGAAGCCTTTGGGTCATTTGGGTCATATTTCATTTCTCTTTAGATGCTCATAATGCAAGTTCACCTTGAAGTTGAAGACAATTAAAAGAAGTCCATGAGACCCAAAATATATCCTTGATAATATCACTCCTCAATTTAGAGACCATTTAAAGAATATATTTGATGCATTGAATACCAATGACCAAAAACCAGAGGAATTGTGGGATAACATCAAGAACACCATCCATGAAGAAAGCAAAAGGTCATTAAAAAGACAGGGAAGGAAGAAAAGACCAAAATAGATGTCAGAAGAAACTCTGAAACTTGCCCTTGAGTGGAGAGTAGCTAAATCAAATGGAAGAAATGACAAGATAAAAGAACTGAACAGAAGATTTCAAAGAGCAGCTCGAGCAGACAAAACCAGTTACTATAATGAAATATGCAAAGACCTGGAGTTAGAGAACCAAATGGGAAGAACACACTCAGCATTTCTCAAGCTGAAA
>NW_006921690.1:9529612-9532740 GCF_000298275.1 Orycteropus afer afer
CAGTGTTTTGTTGACTATACCAAAGCATTTCATTGTGTGGATCATAACAAACTGTGGATAGCATTGAGAAGAATGGGAATTCCATAACATTCAATTGTACTTATGAGGAACCTGTACATAGACCAGGAGGCTGTCATTCATACAGAACAAGGGGATACTGCATGGTTCAAAAAAAGAAGGGAGTGCATCAAGATTGTATCCTTTCACCATACTTATTCAACTTGTATGCTGAGCAAACAATCTGAGAAGCTGAGTTATATTAAGAGGAATGTGGCATCAGGATTGGAGGAAGACTCCTTAACAACCTGCGATATGCAGATGACACAACTTTGCTTGCTGAAAGTGAGAATGACTTGAAGCCCTTGGTGATGAAGATTAAAGACTACAGTGTGCAGCATGGATTACACCTCAATATAAAGAAAACAAAAATCCTCACAATTGGTCCAATAAACAGCTTCATGGTGGATGGAGAAAAGATTGAAGTTGTCACGGTTTTCTTACTTAGCTCTACAATCAACAGCAAAGGAAGCAGTAGTGAAGACTTGAGATGATGTATTGCATTGGGCCAATCTTCTGTGAAGGACCTCTTTCAAGTGATGAAGAGCAAAGATGTCTTCTTGAAGACTAAGGTGTGCCTAAACCAAGTCATGATATTTTCCATCACCTCTTATGCATGTGAGAGCTGGACAATGAATAAGGAAAACTGAAGGAGTATTGAGGCTTTTGAGTTGTGGTGTTGGAGAAGAATGCTAAGAGTACCATGATCTGCTAAAAGGGCTAACAAATCTTGTCCTGGAGGAAGTGTATCCAGAATTCTCCTTGAAAGTGAGAATGGCCAGATGTTATCTCACCTACTTTGGTCTTGTTGTCAGAAGGAACCATGTCTTGGAGAAGGATGTCATACTTGGTAAAGTGGAAGGTCAATGAAGAAGAGGAAAGCCCTCAACAAGATGGATAGACACAGTGGCTTCAATGATGAACTCAGGTATAGCAAGGATCATGAGGCTGGCACAGGACCAGACAGTGTTTCATTCTGCCGTGCATAGTGTTGCTATGTGTCGGAGACAACTCGACGGCACCTAACAACAACAACAGAGAAATAAGGTTGATGTCACTTTAGCATGTAGCATCCACTTGGATGTATGATGAGTCCTAGTGATATTCACAAGAAGCAGACTCTGAAATGAAGGTTAGCATAAGGAATTTTATTTGAATGGCTCTCAGGATCAACAAGGAGCTCTGGTAGCATAGTGGCTAAAGCACTTGACTGCTAACCAGAAGGCTGGCGGTTCAAACCAACCAGCCACTCCTCGGAAGAAAGGTTGGGCAATCCTACTTCCGTAGTGATACTGCCTTGGAAAACCAAGGAGGGGTCACTATGAGTCGGGGCCGACTCGACAGCACATAACAACAACAACAACAGGATCAACATATCTGGAAGGAAGGGGAAGGAAGCAGGTTGGACAGAAGGAGAAGTTGAACTTTGAAACAGTTTTTAAGAAGGCCTCAGCCACTTCTTACAGGGAGCTCTGAAGGTGGTACAGTTCTTCAGAGTTGTTAGAAGTTATGAGATGGGGGGACCTGAACTTTACATTTCCACATTGACCATTATTGGATATAGGCTGCAACTGGAAAACAGACACATCTTTGCTTGAGGCAGAGTCTCTGATTGGTACAAATAGTTAATGTTCTTGACTGCCAACCAAAAGGTTGGCAATTCAAGTTCACCCAGAGGCACCTTGAAAGAATTTTTGTGATCTATTTCCCAAAAACCAGCCATTGAAACCCCATGGAATATAATGACAGCATCATGAATCCAAGTTGATTCAATGGCACATTTTTTTTTTTTTTTTTTTGGTGGAGGCAGCTTTCTCCAACTGAGGGTAATTTCTAGAGAGGGCTAAGAGCTGAGGACTGTCAGTGGCAGCACCTGGAGCAGCTGGAACCATAAGTCTTCCAGGTATGAAGGGGGTTCTGGGTAGTACATGACAGAGCCACCACATTACTTATGACATGCTCTTCAAAAATCATATTCCTTGATCAGACTGGTGCTGAAATGTCATTAAAAACAAATCTCAGGGTCAGTTTAGTAGCAATGAAAAAAAAAAAAAAATCCCTCTCAGTATCATTTCATTATACACTCTTACGTCATAAAGAGAAATAGATAATGAAAAATACCAATGCATGCCCTAGTAGAAATGTATTTTCATATATTTTAAAAATTGTTTGAAGTATTTAATATAAATATTTATTGCATTTAACCTGCTCAATCCTGAATGTCTATTTATGTTCTAAATACTATACATATATGTGTGTGTATAGATAGATAGCTGTTTTGTAAGCAAGTTTGATTCTTTCATCTTAATGTAATAGTCACATGTTTGTTTTTCCAGGGTCAGTGTTGTGCACTGTGAGGAAACAAACAACAGGAAGGATGCCATCCTTCAGAGAGGTAAAGGGGCTGGCATGCTTCTTAGAAAAACAAAAATAATTGTAGCAGACACTTTTAAAAAGAGTTTATGTGGCCTGACATCCACATGGTAGGATAGCAGAATAACACAGTGTTCAGGAGCACAGTATCTAGCTAGGCTGCTTGGGCTCACAGCCCAGCTCTGCTAACTCCTATATATGTGACTTTAGGCAAGGTTATTTATTTGGCCTTCCTGTGCCTCCTTTTCTTCATCTGTAAAATGGGTTCAATAGTATGTGTTATACTGGATAAATCTGCTACAAAAGGCCCCTTTAAAGTTGTACAAAGCAAAAGTGTCACTTTGATGACTAAGATGATTTAAAGCCATGCTCTTTTCCATCACCTCTGCAAAAATGGCAAGGAAGCCACATGTTCTGACCTCCTCTAATCCCACAAGAGGAAGATAGGATTTCCAGCAGTAACCCAAGGCTTATTCTGGCCAGGCCAGACATGCTGCCTCCATCCAGCCCTTTCACCAACCATTCCTCCCAAAGCACCCACCACCTCTCTCTTGGGTTCAATGATTTGCTGCAGTGGCCACACAGAGCTCACAGATTATGGGGTTTATTAGGGAAGCACCACAGACTACAATTCAAATTCAGGGAAAACGCTCAGTCTCTCTACCAGCCCACCATCCCTCAGCCAACAGTCTCTCACA
>NW_006921690.1:9536798-9537269 GCF_000298275.1 Orycteropus afer afer
TCACTGGCTTCCTTTAACTTTCAGTCCTGGAAGGGGTTTCTCTCATGGACCATGACTTTCCTGCCTTGATGGACCCAAAGCCTGTCTGCTTGCTCAAAATTCAAAAAGCCAAACAGGCATTTTTTTTCTCTCCAGGTCCTCTCTTCAAATGCAAATCTTCCCTTCCCTCAGTAGTACTGGGGTTGGGCTCAGGTTTTCTACCTAAGCCCCTAGTATGGGCTCTACAAACAGGGCTTAAAACAAAAGCCTGTGTTTCTGCTGGGCAAATTCTATTTCCCCTTTTTAACATATCCAATCAAGTATTGGCTGAAGGCGGACTTACATGCTCTCTGTTACCCACATAACCCATAATCGTTTCTAATGTACACACAGGTAAGAACATTCAATAGCCATAGTACATTCAGATAAACACAAATATAAAACACATAATCCTTTTAAAGACATTCCAGGTTCATCTCTTCACCTTGATTA
>NW_006921690.1:9538034-9551117 GCF_000298275.1 Orycteropus afer afer
AGCATCGGAACTCTAAGCACCTGAGAGAGAGTGGGCACCTCCCAGAACATTGTTTTGTGCCACCCCCAACAGAAATACTCCAGGTGGACACCTTCAGCAATCAGGAGCTCCTCAGTTACTCATAGCAAATCCCACCTTGGAGTTTACAAAGACTTATGGGTAGAAAAGCCACACAAAGTAATTTATTACACTGCAACCTCCTATGCATGCCAAAGCTGACAATAAAAAGGAAGACAGAAAAATGCAGTCGAATTTTACTGTTGGCAAAGAATATCATATATACCATGGACTGCCAGAGGGATGAACAAATTAATCTTAGAAGAAATACAACCAGAATTATACTCAGAACTCCTCCCAACCTGACTAAATTAAAATTCATGCAAGAATCACAACATTTGAAGAATATTTGAAGAAAGGTCATTTGGTCTTCAGTGCCCGCTGGTCAACAGTGTAACATGCACTTTCTCTGCTTCCATCAAAGTATCATTTAGATCTCTGCAGAGACCAAGAGCTGCAGCTCCTAGTTGCTGACCTTCTCAAGTACACATATCTTGTAATCATTCCTATCTGAACCTTATCATCTCCCGGTCACAAGATAGAGCAGCATATCATTTCCCATTGCTTGCCCTGCCCCCTACCTCTAAACTCCCATTCTCTGGAAAAACTGTTCTCCTCCAAGGGCTAATTCACTACCTTTCTTAAGCCTAAAATCCTTCTCCTTCTCAGAAAATCCAGTTCCATATTCTCTTTTGAGCCGAGACTTTTTAAAACAATTGTCTGGATTGGAGGTAATCTTTTGCTTTCTTTCCCTATTTCTGGAAAAGGAAAGCCAAAAACATTGCTTCATCTTTAGAATAGGAGGTGTAAATTGTTAACATCAGTGAGAAAAAAAATGCAAATTAATATCCCAGTAAATTATTCTACCACATACACATTCTTACTGCCAAAACCTGCTGCCATTGAGTCTATTCCAACTCATAGTGGCCATAGTGAGCCTATAGGACAGAGTAGAACTCCCCCTTGGGTTCCCAAGGCTGTAAATCTTTGTAGAAGAAGATTGCCACATCTTTCTCCCAAGGAGTGACTGGTGGATTTGAACTGCTGAGGTTTTTTATTTTATTTTATTTTATTTTTTTGCAGCCTACTGCTTTAATCTGCTCCATGGCTTCTTTGCTATGACATAGGGTTTCAATATTCACAAAATTTGAAAGCATTAACTTTACCAATCTGTTATTAAGGAGTGAAATATCAAGAGCAACCTTTTCTTCCCCACTTTTCTTTATTCTGTTTATCAAATTGTCCACAGATGGTTCAGATCACAGGGTTTCAATTTTTTATTGGAAAAAACAAGTATACTCTTTGAATTTGTATCATCCCTAAACCTGTGTTCCATTTCCAAAGCAAGTTTTCCAATGTATTAAGATGTTCAGCTATGTTTCTGGCAAAATGATGCTGTTACATTGCTAAAGATAGAATATTGAACAGGCTGATTGTGTACTTAAATAAGGTAAATGTACTATTAGGTGGTTCTGTAAAATTATCTTTTTGAAGATAGTTATACCATCAAATTAAGTCTTGGGCTATGCAGACACAATTCAAGTGGGAATAAATTATAAAATGAAGAGGTTTAGAAAGAGCAGAGAACAGTATTAATAGAAAAGAAATGATAGAATCCTAAATATTCAGTCCTACCTTACTTTATGAAAGGAGCTCTGGTGGCATAGTGGATAAGGCATTTGGCTGCTAACCAGAAAGTCAGAAGTTCAAACCCACCAGTCAGTCTGTGGAAGGATGATAGGGCAATCTACTTCTGTAAAGATTTACAGCCTCAGAAAACCAATGGAGGATACTTGAGTCAGAATAGATACTATGGCAGTGAGTTTTTTTTTCCCCACTTTATGAATATTATTCCAAATACCTGGGTGAGCATCTGAGATACTATATGAAATTAAATTCTATTACAAATTTACTAAAGAGTTTCTTCAGGTTTTTTTTTAATACAGAATTTTTTTAAAACATGTTTTTCAACTGGAGATTTCACAATCTTAATTTATGTTATGTAATTATTAATGCTCTTTATTTGAGTTTGCACAAGTAAAGCAGATGAGTATTTATTCTGATAGTGTATGAAAGTGCTTGGAAGATAAAACAGAAGTGGCCTTTTAGTAAAATAGATTAACTGTCAAAGGGGTTTCTTGAAGATTTTTTAAGAATTAAAATTCCTTGTCTGAGTTAAAAAATATATATATTGGTCTTCATTATTTCAATTATTTGAAATTAGCTTCTTAATACTAAACTATTCCTAATTTTAAATGAGTATTTGGAAATAACATCTTTAAAGAGTAACATAGCCATACATTTTTAGAGATTATTTGAATGTTTTAAGGTACTTTGGCCTGGGTCATAATTATTTAATATTGGGAGAGGTCTGAAAACTCAGTCTTACCACATTATAGATAAGGAAGATGTGAATTGTGCCCTGTGCCTCTCCTTACAAAGAGGTAATGTCTAGACTCTGGGAATTTCCTCAATGATTAGAGTTTGTTATTTTTGAAGAGTTCAAGCCCACACCTATCTGACAGGTTAGATTAATGAGATAACTCTTGGGTGGAGGCTGCTCTGGCCTGAAAAACCAAAATGTGATATCAGGTGGGGTTTCTGACTTCAGAGGAAGGGGTTTGGAGGTTGAGTTCAATCACATGAGCAACAATTCAATCAAGCATACCTATATAATGGAAACTCCATAAAAACTCTGATCACTGAATTTCAGGTAAGCTTCCTGGTTGGTAACAGATATTGATGGATAGGGATAGGTAATGTATCCTTTAGGGCACAGAAGCTACACACTAGAACTCTCCCAGACCAAACTCTATAAATCTCTTCATTTCTATCTTTTTTTTGTTATGATAAAACTATGATTATAAGTATAGTGCCTTCCTGAGTTCTTTGAGTCATTCTAGTAAATTATCAAAGCCAAGGTGGTAATGGTAGTCCCTGAATTTGTAGCCAGTAGATCAGAAGTAAAGGAGGCCTGGGGTTCTCTCAGTTTATACCTATCATCCTGATGGAATAGAGGAAATGCCTGAATTTATAACCAACAGATTAGAAATGAGACTGTCATAGAGATTCCCAAGTTTGTGGCTGGCATCTGAAGTCTTAGGAAGGTTTGGCAGTCCAGAAGACTATACTTTTAACTTGTGAGATCTGATTTAGCTCTGATGGTTAAATTTAGAAGTACTGCATTTGCAGTTCAAGGATATTCTGAGGTAGGTGGTGTGTTAGAGAAGGCAAAGAAGACATACACAGTGAGACACCTAAATAGAAGATTCATTCCAGAGAGGTAAGGTAACTTTTCCAAAGTCACACTGTAAGTCATACAATGACAAAACAGAACCCAAATCCATTGATTCTAAGCCTATTTCTTTTTCTACTACTTTACTCCATACTACTTAGAATGTATTTTTATTTAATTAATATTAAAACTGAGATTCTATCAAGAAAAATCTCAATAGCAGGAGTAATGAATAATTGCTATTCAATTGATGATTTCACTATTATCAATGGCAGATCTTTTCTGGGCCTAATTTTATGGATGGTCAATATCATTTATTCTCCACACCCACAGAGATCCATGCTCTTTATGTAAACACAAAATAATTTTAATCTGTTTCAACACATGCTCTAAATAAAGTTAATGAGGATGGATCATAAATAGGTCACTAAAATGATGAAACTAAATTTGAAAAAGAACTTTAAAGTATATGTGATATCAAAAACTGGATTTTCATTGAACTTATTATTTATTCCATATATGTATTATGGCAATCTAAAGTATCTTAAAATATTCAAATAATTCAACCACTGAAAAATTATGGTTGTGTTGCTGCTTTAGAGCCCTTTTGTTGTTGTTTGGTGCTGTGGAGTTGGTTCCAACTCAAATTGCCTCTATGCACCAGAGAATGAACTATTGCCTGGTCCTGTGCCAGCCTCATAACCATTGCTGTGTTTGGAGCCGTTGTCAGTTACCCAACAATCCTTTAATTCTAAGGTTGTGCATTTTGAAGTCAAGAGTGGTTTAAGTATTGAGAGGCTGATTGTAACATAGATAAATAATTACATAGAGATGATAGATATATGGTGATTTTGATGAAGATAGAAAGGTAGAAAGAAAGTTGTCTAAAATGTAAAACTACCATTTGTCAGTTTGTCGTACTGTAGTGGCTTGCTTGTTGCTGTGAGGCTGAAGGCTATGCCACCGGTATTTCAAACAGCAGCAAGGTCACCATGGTGCACAGGTTCCATCAGAGCTTCCAGACTGAGACAGACTCAGAAGAAGGAAGGGCCATCCACTTCTCAAAGAATTGGCCAGTGAAAACCTCATGAACAACATTTAATCATTTTTTTATAACATATTCCACTGGAATGTCTCAATGCTGAGCATACAGACGTCTTGTCTCTGAGATTAATAATTTTCACTTTGTTCTCAATTTGCTACAGTAACCACAGATCAAATTTTAATATTCCATTGAGTTGATATCATTAATTATTTCAAAAAAGGAGAAGTGAGGAATTCTGTCACGGAACTGGATTGTGAGGCCTAAGCTATATTTTGGTGTAGTCATAAATACTTCTTATTTGGTGTCTTTCTTCAAATTTGACTATAAATGTTAATGGGTTCTAGTGTCCCAGGACTATAAGTATCTTCTGGACTCAGAAACGAATGATAAACTGGCAGACTGCTGGAGCAAGAATCTAAAGGCCCAATGTCAAGAGATCACTGACTTAATAATGGAAATTTTATTTGAGGATGGCAGAGTAAGTGAATGAGTAGTATTAATGTTTACTTACAACCATGAATTAATTGACGAACAATAAGTGATTTAAAAGAAAATGAGTTATATTTTAAAAATAAATGATAATAAAAACCAAACCAATTCAAGCTCACTGCCATTGAGTCTGATCCAACTCATAGCAACCCCTCCTTGGGTTTCCAAGGCGGTATCACTATGGAAGTAGATGGCCCAATGCCTTCCAAGGAGTGCCTGGTGCATTTGAACCACCAGCCTTCTGGTTAGCAGTCAAATGCCTTAGGCGCTATGCCACCAGAGCGCCTATAAATTCTAAATGATAATAATTGTTGTTGTTGTTATGTGCCGTCGAGTCAAACCCGACTCATAGCGACCCCTCCTTGGGTTTCCGAGGCAGTATCACTACGGAAGTAGGATTGCCCAACCTTCCTTCCGAGGAGTGGCTGGTGGGTTTGAACCGCCAGCCGTCTGGTTAGCAGGCAAGTGTCTTAGCCACTATGCTACCAGAGCTCCCAAATGATAATAATATAGAATTTATATAAAGAACCAAGATGATCAGGTATGGGTAGGCAAACAAAAATATATCTATGACCATATAGAGGTTTGTCAGACAATATTTCTACATGCTTTTTGCGTGTGCCGTAAAAATATCTATATATATGTAATAGAGCTAACAAGGAAAAGAGATAATTTCTTAGCCATATCCAAGAACTTTGAAGGAGTGAGTTGTTTGACCTGTGGACTTAGGATCATGGTTAAAGGGGATATGAAGCTCAATTGACACAACATAGTTCACCAAAACATTGTTCTACATCCTACTTTGTTGAGTTGTGACTGGGGTCTTAAAAGCTCAAGAGTGGCCATCTAAGATTCAATTATTGGTCTCTCTTCACCTGAAACAAAGAAATGGGAAGAAAATCAAAGCCACATGGAAACAATTAGACCAAATGGACTAACTAATGGACCGTGGGAACTGCAGCCTATGCTAGATTGTGCCTGGCGACCAATGTCAACCACTCAGAAAAGGATCAAAATTGGAGATCCTGGATAGAGTGGGAGAAAAATGTGAACAAAATTCAAAACCATAAAGAAGACCAGGATTACTGGTCAGAGAGAGACTGGTGAAGCACAGGAGACTGGAACTCCCAATCACCCTTTTGGGCCTAGAATTGAAATCACATGGGTTAACTGAAAGCCAAAAACTAGAGAAGCCTACCAGCTGAACAATTACACCAGGGAGATGCACTTAGAATAATCAACCTCAGGAAAAGAGAAACACAACATTTGCACAGGGAGAAAGCTAAGGAGGCAGGAATGCATAGGAAAGAAGGCCACAGAGAAAAGTTAACCATGGGGAGGAAGTGGGAAGAGAGCTCATATATTGAGGGGATTGTAATTAATCTCACGAAACAAAATGTGTATGAACTGTTGATGGAAAAAAAAATCTCCTTTATAAAACTTCACCCAAATCACAAGTAAAAAAAAAAAAAAAAAAAAAAAATGGCATGGCATGGGACTTCCCCCAGAAAGAGCAGTGTGAGAAAGAGAGAGAGAGATTGAGAATGTACAAGATACAAACCCAATAACCTAATCTCAGAAGTGTTATCCCATCACTTGTGCTATATATTCATTAGAAGTGAGTCATTAATTCTATACTCAAGAGGAGGGAATTACACAAAGTGTGAAAACCAAGAGGTGGGGATCATTGAGGGCTATGTTAGAGGCCTGGCAGAGTGCCAAGTTTCACGGGTTATTACCTGTACTAATAAATCGTGTTCCAAGTGCATTGATTTCTTAATATCCCTTGATCATGGCAATTATAATAATAGCTACCATTATTTACAGCTGGTATGTACCAAGCAGTGTTCTCAGTGTTTTTATATATATTAACTAATTTAATCCTTACAAATTATCATGCCTTCTTTGCAGATGAGAAATAAAGTTAAAAAGTGATTAAGTATCTTGCCCAAGGTCACAAAGCTAGTTAAGTGTTAGATCTGAGATTTGGACCCAGACGGTCTGGTTCCAAAGCCTGGACTCCTAAATGATATGTCATATTACCTTGCAATCAGCAGTGCTTTTTTGTTTTTATGCTTTTTGGAATTTCATGAATCTGATGAAAGCTATGCACCTTTTTTAAAGAAAAATGCACAAAAGCACATTTTTTCATACCATTTCAGATGTAAGTTACAGACCACAGAGAGCAAATTTTGAAGCCCTGTCTATAACAATTATCCAAATTGCATAGAGTTCAGTTAAGGGTAGATTTCTACGTAAAGCAGGCTGTTAAAGTAGGAAAGAAACCAACTGTGAATTAGCATAAGTAGTTTGATTACAGTTGAATGGACAAGTCATTTAACTGGAGGCCACAGTTCTTCCATCTATGAGATGGAGATCATCACCTTTTTCTCTGTAATGACTAATATACCAAAAAAAAAAAGAGAGAAAGAAACCCATTGCCAGGGTGTCTACCTTACAGGACAGAACACTGTCCCACAGAGTTTCCAAGAGTCTAGTCTTTACAGGAGAAGACTGTCTCATTTTTTTCTGGCAGGGTGGCTGGTGAGTTTGAATGGCCCACCTTTTGGCTCACAGCTGAGCGCTTCACCCCTGCACCACCAGGATGCCTATAAGTAATATACATACATAGTATAAAAACTAACATATATTATTTTGTGTTAGGCATTGTTCTAAGAGTTTTTCTTGTGGTATCTCACTTAATATTTATATGCCTTCTTCTGTGAGATCAGGGGCAAATTAACCAGTAAGCATGGTATATACCGGCTTGCATTAAGCAAGATGTGTACTGGCTTAATTGTGTTTACTTGCTAAACAGTGGTGAGCGATTTCACATTGGTTTCACTGGGAAATCACAATTGGACCCATGAGTACCTTGCTTTTACGATAATCTGGCCCTGGATGAGATAATGAGATAGGTATTATTATAATCCTGTTTCAGAGAAGAGGAAATTCAAACACAGAAAGGTTAAATAATTTATTTAAGGCCACATAGTGGCACAGGCAGCATTTGAAACTAGGCAGTCTGGTTCTGAAGCCCATATTCTTAAATGCTCTCCACCATCACCCCTTGGGCTATTATAAGGACACTGTAAATATACATATGCAAAAACTCTATAAATTGCAAAGTGCTAAGATATTCCAGATGTATTGTTGAAAGACTTATGGAATTGGTTTGCATCACAATGACATAACTTCACAGCTGTGTGACCTTGAGCAAGGTATTTAGTTTCTTTGGCACTCTGCTTTTCAGCTGTAAGAAAAAGAAAAAATAACGGATCTCCTTTCTCCTTTTATAAAATGCCCAGAGGAAGGCATTTTGGAAAACGTGTAAAGCATTAAATTCACGTAGGCTCTTCCTATATACGTTCATATGCCATCTGATTCCATTGACAGAGGTCTTTACAAGGAGTAGTAGTATTTCATTAAAACAAAACCTTGGGTCTCTTTTTGTACAGAGTCATCTCCAGAAAGTGGCAAGCACAGCAACCTGGCCACGTCTGTTATATTTGAGTTATTTATTTATTTTTAATTGATTAATTATTTTTATCTAGGTGTCCTCAAGAATTTGACTTGTCTTCTGAACACATGAACACCCATGGAGAGCAGTTTATACCTTTGAGAATTTATATGGCTTCCTCCTTAACTTTTTCTGTATGTTCCATTTCAGAGAGCACATTTTAATTCTAGTTTTACATTTTAAAAGACACTGAAGAGCTAAATGCCACTTAACATGACAAGTGGATTCTGCTTGACAAATGACACAGCTCCACTTACATTATGTATAAAGATGTCGTGTAGTGTTAAGAATGGTGGCAATGGACTCAGGCTGCCTAGGTTCAAATTCCAACTCTACCACATATTAGCTGTGTGACCTTAAGCAAATTACTTATCAGCTTTATACCTGCTTACGTGTCTGTAAAATGGGAGTAATTACAATAGTAACCTTATGGAATTGTAGAGAAAGTTAAGTAACCTTTGTATCTGAACACTTGAAACAGTGCTTGGCATTCAATAAATATGAGTTATTGTTATATTTGTACAACTTGAAATTTCTTATCTTCCCCATATCTCATTTTAATACTGATAAAGTGAGAATACCGTTACCTTTTATTTCTGGTTAGGATTGCAATATATTTTCAATTTGGTTGGAGAATATTTTGAACTCTGTAGGTGCTATGGATCTACAAAGGGTAACAGTTGTTCCATTTTTAAAAGAGAGAAGATAATTACTATGTGGTCTTTTTTCAGGAGGAGCATTAGTCAACAAAATTGTTTCTTTTTTTTTTTTTTTTTTTTTTTTTTTCTTCATTTAATATTGTCCTTCCCCACTATCCTTTTTTTTTTTTTTTTTTTTTTTTTTTTTTTGAGCGCCCACGTTGTTGCAAGCTACTGTGGGATGATTCAAACCATGTAGAGAGCTCAATTCTGGACTGAAGTAGACTCTTTTTCTCATATTTAAATTTTTGTAACTGCAGTGTTAAAGCAGGAAAATACAAGTTTTCATGTGGAAAATAAATGCTTCCATGGGAAAGAAACAATATTTTGCTTAGAGTAAAAAAGAAGGAATCTTTTTCAACTCCCTCCCTTCTTATCTTCTTAGGAAAGTAAACCCATGTCTTTGCATGGTGTGTCTATTTTCTGCCCTCTTCTTTCTACAGATGCTCAAAGGTATCCCAGATACCTCTTAGAGGTCAGCCTCCCTCCAAGAACATTTCTATTTTTATTTCCTTGTGGGAAATAGCAAAGCTTACAGGCTTGTTTTTAAAGTTTTTCCCTTCATCACTGGGAACTAACTGAGCTTTCCCATAGCTGTACCCCCTACCTCATGACACTGACAGAGATGGGCTCAAAGGAAAAATCAATTTGCATTTATAAAATAAATAAATATTTCCCAGTAAAAAATGATGCCTAATAGAACCCTGTCAAAGGAAGACTCACATTTAATGAGAGGAGCATAGTTTCCTGGGTTCACTTTGAGCTTCATGAAAGCTTCTCCACAGGCAAACCCTCCAACATCGAAAATTTAGAAAAAGCAGAAAAGGATGCTCAATTTTCTTACTGGTTGAACACAACTGGGCCTTGAGCTTATTTCATACAATTTGCTGAGCAGCTATGCCAGACTCAGGAGAATCCCAGAGAATGGACAGGGAAAAAGTGCATAATAAAATTTATTTTTTTGGGGAAATGCACAAGGGAGCTGAGGGTCTGTTGTGATATTTCCAATCAGAACACCTCCAGAGTATCAGTCATTAAGGTAAAATAGAGGTTGAAGACTGGGAGAAAGAATTAGAATGATGTAAGGGTCACTGGTGGTGCAAGTGTTTAATGCATTCAGTTGTTAACCAAAAAGTTGGAGGTTATTGTCCATCCAGAGGGACTTTGTACTTCTGAAATATCCACCATTGAAAAACTCATGGAGGACAGTTCTAGTCTGACACGCTTGGGGTCTCCATGAATTGGAATCAACTTGACAACAACTGGTTGTTTAAGGGTCACTTTACCTAATTACCCAGTGTAGTGGTTCTCTATTGATAGTTTGTATGTTCAATTATTCAGACATCCAAATGCCAATTGTCTCATGAAGTACATGTATGAGTTCCTCAAGAATCCTCAGGGCTTCCCCATTGTCCATATTTATCTTATAGAAGAGCCACTTTGTCTCCATTTCTTTCAGTTCCCCCCTTGGCTCTTCCCCTTTATAGTTCACTCAGTCTACTCTTTCTGCTGGTTCTTCTCAGGGGGCTAGTCACTTTCTTAAGTGGCATACAGAGAAGATAGCTTAACATTAGCTACTTGCTGTAATTTATTTCCACTAATCTCATGAAAAAAGTCACTTTTTTTTTTTTTGGCCAAAGGTGAAAGAAATGACAGCTCTGTTGCCACTCCTACTTCTGCTCTGCCATCTTGCTCTGTCCTCTTTTTTTTTTTTTTCCACTCTGTCCAAATTTGTGGGAGGGGGCAAAATAGACAAGACACTATGTAAGCAGATGTCCAAAGGGGAGAGGAGATACCACTCTCTCTTGCTGGCAGGAGTGTCCAATATCTTCAAAACCATCCCCCCCACCTCCACATACATGTTTTGGGGATGGTAGTGCCCAGCTAACCCTTATCTCATAGAAAGTCAAGGGAAAAGCTCAGACCTTTTCTTTATATGCATTTTTTATGATTCCATACCCCCACAATGGTAGTCCCTCTTTCCTGTAGTTTTCTTCTTATATAGCTTGGGAGGTACCAGGGGGCACAGGGGTTGGAGAGGTCTCAGGTGATGATTGATTATATCACATCAAGTTAAACTGCTTCAGAATAAACTTGAAAGGAGCTCTGCTGGTGCAGTGGTTAAGGCATTTGACTGCTAACCAAAAGGTTGGTGGTTTGAACCAACCAGCTGCTCCATGGAAGAAAGATAAGGCAGTTTGCTTCCGTAAAGATTTACAGCCTTGGAAAGAAACCCAGTGGGGGTCACTGTGAGTTGGAGTCGACTCAGTGGCAGTGAGTTTGGTTTTTGGAGTAAAACTTTAAGGGGATATCCTGTCTGCTATTGCTTTTGGATCACTTTAGAGGGATTCTTACAATCTATTTTTAGACCTCTATATCCTGGTAATACATTTAAAAGCAATCAAGAAAGCCCCACTCATCCTGCTATTACAGATTTATTTCCATCTCCATATACCTCTACTACTATATATACCACTTGTTCATGGAGTAAAATAAAATGATAGGTGAAAAACACTGAGAGAAGCTGAACTGAAAATACAGATCAAGAGCCTAGTGGTCAGTTGTCATTGGATGATTCTGACTCATAGTGACCCTGTGTGGGTCAAAATATAACTGTTCCCTAAGGCTTCCAATGGCTGATTTTTCAAAAGTGGATCACCGGGTCTTTCTTCTGAGGCAGCTTTTGTGGACTTGAAGAGTGAATTTTCAGTTAGAAGCCAAGTGCATTATGTTTGTATTTCCCAGGCAATACAAAGGGCTTATTGGATAGTAATGGCAACTTCATCCTCTGACTTGCTTTGAGAGTGTTGAACTGAGGAATTTTCACAGACCATTTTGAACTGCCTGTCTTAATTGTGGATTTTACTAAACTTGATCTCAGTAAGCCCTTTCAAGATAAATCCTCAAACCAGAACTTGATTGTAATAATCAGAATAAAAATAAGAGTATCTACCATGTATATAACAATAATATTTAAGTCATATTTTGCAATTTTCCAGATGCTATTTTACAGGATATCTTGTGGTGCAGTGATTAAGGCATATGACTGCTAACCAGAAGGTCAGAGGTTTGAATCCACCAGCCTTCCCATGGGAGAAAGATTAGGCAGTCTGCTTCTATAAAGATTTATAGTCTTGCAATCCTGTGGGGATGTTCTACTCTGTCCTATAGGCTCACTACAGGTTGAAATTGACTCAATGGCAGTGGATTTGGTTTGAATGTTTAGGTATCATATATAGCAGAATCCCTGGGTGGAACCAATGGTTGTTAACCAAAAGTTGGGCAGTTCAAGTCCACCCAAAGTACCTTGGAAGAAAGACCTGGTGATGTACTTCTGAAAACCAGTCATCGGAAACCCTGTGGAGCACAGTTCTTCTCTGACACACATTGTCACCATGAGTCAGAATTGACTTGATGACAACTGGTAAAAATCATAAATATTACATAATTTTATTTTCATAAAACCCCACTATGAAGATTGGAAGATGATATAATGGCTATTCTCACTATTCACGTGATGTAAGTGAGGCTGAGGTCACTTGAGATTAAGTGACTCAAAAAAGGTCACCTGAGAGAGGTCCTGGATGCAGGTTTTCTAATTTCATCCCACCACACAGCCAGTCATCATTTTAATTCTACAATGACGCAATGGCATCCTATTATGCAAGGATTGGATTTGAAATTTAGTACTTATGGAAAATTGAGTAAGGCCAAAATTACTTTGGAAAATCCCATATAGTCACCAGCATGCCTTACTTTCTTTGAAGTTCGTAGCCAAGAATTATTATTATTTTTAAACTATGCATTATTTTTGCCTACAACAAATTCCAGTAAGTTAAAACATATATGATGTGACTTTACTGCATTTCCTCACTAATGTTGGAATCCAAGAACATTATTATTTATTTTACAGAGGATATGTTATCTGGTGGCCTATACACTCCCTTAATTTCTCCCCTAGTACTATTCTCTCCCATTAATATGACTATTATTCAAATTTATGCACCAATCACCAAAGTCAAAGATGAGGAAATTGAAG
>NW_006921690.1:9553247-9555144 GCF_000298275.1 Orycteropus afer afer
CTGTCCTGGAGGAAGTGCAGCCAGAATGCTCCTTGGAAGCAAGAATGGCCAGACTTCATCTCACCTATTTTGGTCATGTTGTAAGGAGGGACCATTCCCTGGAGAAGGATGTCATGCGTGGTAGGGTGGAGGGTCGACGAAAGAGGGGGAGGCCTTCAACGAGATGGATTGACATGGTGGCTGCTATGATGGGCTCAAGTATAGCAGGGATTGTGGAGCTGGCACGGATTAGGCAGTGTTTCTTTCTGATGTGCATGGGGTTGCTATGAGTTGGAAATGACTCGACAGCACCTAACAACACAACTATTCTCTCCATAAGCAGAACCTCCCTTGCCCTAAATTTCTGAGAAATCCTAAGTGTTCTGGGATTCAGTGCTTTTGGTTATCAAACAGGCCCATTTTATAAAGCCCTAAGAGGTGATGCTATTATCTTAGCTTTGTTGTGAAACAATTCTTCACAGCGCAGTTTTCTCTCCTGTAGTATTTGGACTTCAGCTAATCTGCATACTTTCTGGGAACTTTCCCAGATCTTTGAACATATATAGTGCAAACAGTGGTTGCACATATTGATTCTTCCCTGTTACAAATTTAATCATAAGAAATCTTCCAACTGGCTCAGTTTCAGGTATTTGAAGTCTCCAGGATGCGTCAGACAGCTTGGAACAATAATTGCAAATTGTAAAAGACCTCTAGGCCCTGTTTTGCTACCAAGGAGTTGTAAAAATGAAAGTTCATGTTTTTTGGTGCTTCTGATTTTTTCTAAATGCGTAGTATAGTCACCATTTTGAATCCTACACTATACCATGGAAACCTATGAAAACGTCTGGTTCTCAAAGATATTTCTAAGAGGTGATCAAAGATTTAAACCCCAGCATATTTCTGAAACATCCAAGGCTCTTTCAAAAGGTGCAGTCAATTAAATTGATGAAATAAAACAACTAGAAGAATAATATAATCAATTGGGGATTTTATTTTTTGGGAGGTTTTAGCTTTAAAACTTATATGTTTAGAACTGAGTGGTGGGGTAGGTTGGAATAGATTTAGGAGATCAAATTGACAGGGGTAACTCCAAAGGTTATTTGGGAAATTTAGGGGACAGTGAGTTTAAAATAATTGTGATAGAATAATTCAGAAATGGGTAGTGAGAATGGTAGCAAACAGGAAGAATGTAATCAGCATCACTGAATTATACATGCTAAAATTTATGGAAATGGTGCTTCTATGGCCATACATACTTTTTGCAAAACAAAAACAAAAACAACACTAGGTGCAGGATACCTGGGTTCTACCACTTACTGGCAGAAGGGCTTTGGCAGTTTAATCTTTCTGAACTTCAGTCTCTTTTTCCTCCTTCTTCCAATAAGACAGGGCAAGGGAGCTCTGATGGCATAGTGCCTAAGGCATTTGACCACTAACCATAAGGCTGGCAGTTCAAACCCACCAGCCACACCACAGAAGGAAGGTTGGGCAATCTACTTCTGTAGTGATACTGCCTCGGAAACCCAAGGAGGGGTCACTATGAGTGGAATCAACTGTACGGCAGTGAGTTTGGTTTTGGTCTGGATTCAGCAGAATAATTTGATAAAATATTAAGTGGTGATTTTTTTTCTTTATTTTATTTCCCAACACCATGCTTGTGTAATTTTGTACCTCTGGAATATTTGTAATGTATTCTGAAGAAATCAGAATCTGGGAAGTACTCTCTCTGTTTATTATGCTTTATTTATAGAATCCTAAAGCCATTAAGGATTATACTGTCCTGAAAGGGGCAGAGTCCAGTGGGTATTTAAAAAAAAACCCAAACTCACTGCCATGGAGTCGATCCTGACTCATAGTGACCCATCCTTGGGTGTCCGAGTGGTATCTCTAGGGAAGCAGATTGCCCAGTCTTCCTTCC
>NW_006921690.1:9555569-9586605 GCF_000298275.1 Orycteropus afer afer
CTGGTAGCATAGTGTCCAAGGCACTTGACTGCTAACCAGAAGGCTGGTGGTTCAAACCCACCAGCCACTCCTCAGAAGGAAGGTTGGGCAATCTACTTCTATAGGGATACCACCTCGGAAACCCAAAGAGGGGTCGCTATGAGTCGAGTCTGACTCAACAGCACTTAACAACAATTTTGAAGGAGAAAGATGGGGAATGCTCCAACATTTACAAGTTAGATTTCCCATCAACCCAGTGAACTTGGAACAAGAGTCATTATTAGATTGACTGAAAACATATTTGAATAATATATTTTTGCAATCTGATATTGTAGGCTGAGCATCTGACAATTAGTTTATATACATTGATTTTCTTCTCCCTCTCACACTTTGTTCCTTCCTTAGTATCGTCCTGCAGTCCATCTTAGCCCTAATTATTACTGACTTTCTGGCTGCCTCGCTCAAATTACTTGGAGTATGGTGTTAATTGAGCAGTGGCTCCCAGGTTTAGTTCACCCACTCGCCAGAACATTTTGAACAGAAAACAAACAAACAAACAACAACAACAAAAAAAAAAACCTTACAATGACCACAGCTGACCCTTCTCCATAAATTACATGCTCCCCAAATAGGCATTGATTGGTCAAAGAGAATTTGACAAGATAGCTTGATGCATTACAATAACTAAGAGATATGTCTCAATGAGCTTAAATTAGTCCCACCAGCAACAGATATTAATAGAGAAACAACAGTTCTTGACATGGTATTCAGAGAAAAACATGGATCATAAGTTTCAGAAATGATGACTTCTTAATGTAAGAGGAGATAATGGTGCTTTACCCCTTAATAGTCATGGTAATAATTGAAATGAAATTTACTGTTGTGGATTGTGCTAATCAAAGTTTGAGGCTTTTCAGCAGGTTTGTGCTTACTTACCACTCCCACCTTTCTGCTTCCAGAGCTTTCTTTCTCCTAGAGACTCCCCTCCAGGTGGTCTAGGGGGGAGGGTCTGCCACAGAGGTGCTCACTGAACCCAACCAATGAGAGTGTTGCTTCCCTTCACCGTAGTAATTGGCTCAAGGATGGCCACAAGGATAAGGGCACTGACTAGACAGTACAGTGAGGAACATACACTAGAATCTCTACTTCTAAATATGATGTAAACCTAGAATGGGCAGTTGCTATTTTTCTCTGTGTGGGAACTTATTTTAAACATGGAGACTTCTTGGAGCGTGTGGATGTAGCCTAAACAAAGTTTTATAACCTCTAGATATTCTAGGTATTTTAGCCCATATAATTCTCCTGCTCCAACTTTTTCCTTAAATTATTTTGAGTTGAGCTTCTGTTACTTGCTTTCAAAAATGACCTGTAAATACAGAAATCACTTAGCTCAGAGAATAGCTGTAATCTGTAAAGGAAAAATTTATTCTTAAAAGTGATTCAAAATATTTGTAGCAAAAGAGCTGTTCCTGGTAATAGAACATTCTTAATAAATATAATCACTAACCCTACCCCTCAGCAGCACAGATAACCTTGTTTGCTTGTGAAGGATTCCAGGAGGGACCATTCTGTAGGAATAGAATGGAGTTTTCTCTGCTCTTCTGCAAGTTTTGTAATTTCTGAAAACAAGAATTATTTCCATGAAGAAGGCTGCAGTGAATTCATAATGGTTTTCATAGAAGATAATAACTATGGATCAATTTATAGATGTAACAAGAAGAAACTTTTTTTTCTGTTAAAACATGATGAATTGTTAAGTCACATAATGTTATATAAAAGTACATTAAGTCTGGATAATGAACAGCTACATTATTCCCCCAAAGATGTCGCCAATGCTGCTCTCCATTCTTTGACCTGAAAGAGATGGTATTCAATTCATTAACTGGTCTTGTTGGCTGAATGATTGCCTGAAACCAACAGATGCCAATTGATCACTGTCTTGGTTCTCTAGTACTGCCACAACAAAAATACCACAAGTGGATTGTTTTATCAGAAATTTATTCTCTTACCGTTTGGGAGGCTAGAAGTCTTAATTCAGAGTGCTGGCTCTAGAGGCTGGGTGGAGGGCCCTCAACCTTGAATTTCGTCATTGCCTCTCAGGCCCACTACAACAAGCTAGAGGTTTCTCCTGATGGCTCCTCCTCAGCAGCTGGCTGCTGAGCCTGACAAATTCAAGATTGGCAGGTAAAATGGAATAATCCCAAGATTGGTAGGCAACACAGCAGGCCACTGGTTCAAGTTCAGGAACTGGAGATGAAGACTGAACCAAATGCAGGATCCTTTCTATGCATACTGGAAGCAGCCACACCTGGAAAATTACTCTCCTTCAACTGATTATCTGCTCACAGCAGATTCTGCTATGGAGGTGATTATACCACATTCAATCTCATCATGGGAAATAACTACACCCAGATGCCAAGCCATTCAAAATCATGGCCCAGCCAACTTGACACACAACCTTAACTACCACAATTACCAAAGCCCTATTTCTTGTTCCTGGATATAAGATACCAGAAAAACAAAACGAACTGCCATCAAGTCAATTTTGACTCATAGCAACCCCCTTTGGGTTTCTGAGGTGGTATCACTATGGAAGTAGATTGCCCATTCTTCCTTCCATGGAGTGGCTGGTGGGTTTGAACTGCCAGCCTTCTGGTTAGCAGTCAAATGCCTTAGGCACTATGCCACCAGAGCTCCTTGGATATAGGATAGGTGACATAGGTGACTTTATTTTGGATTTAAAGGCAGGACCTTTTTTATTTTTGCAGATTCTATATTATTCTTTTTCTTTTCTTTTCTTTTCTTTTCTTTTTTTATTGTGCTGTAGGTGCAAATTTAGGAGCTCTGGTAGCATAGTGCCTAAGGCACTTGACTGCTAACCAGAAGACTGGAGGTTCAAACCCACCCACCACTTCTCGGAAGGAAGGTTGTGCAATCTACTTCCATAGTGAAACAGCCTTGGAAACTCAAGGAGGGGTCACTATATGTAGGGTCTGACTTGACGGCACATAACAACAACAACAGGTGCAAATTTGCAGAGCAGAATTTGTTTTGCATTCAACAGTTCGTGTACCTTTTGTTTCACTCCCCAATTACCATCCTCAACCCTAACACACTCTCCTCCTCTCCCTTTCCAGTGACCCCCCTCATCCCTGTGCCCTTCTTAGTTATGCACTCCTGTCTGTCCAGCTTTTCCTCCATGTCAATGTTGCCCCTCTGGTGCCCCATTGCCGATTGCTCCAAGGGATGTATCTCCATAGAGTAGGTGGGTGCATGGCCCTGGGTTGGGTATTCTGCATGTAAGTCTTACTACTGTTGGGCTGAGAGCCAGCCCTTGGGGTGAGGTTTATCCCAGGCCTGAAGTGTATCCCAGGGCCATAATCTTGAGGATCCCACCAGACTCCATCTGTCCAGTAATTCTGGTCATTCTTGTGTTTTTGAAATTTGTTCTATGTTTTTCCTCCCACTCTATCTAGAATCTCCAGTTTTGATCCCTTCCCAAGTGATTGGCCTTGGTAGCCGGGCACTATCTATTTCTTCTGGTCTTGAGGTCCATCATGACCTATGGCTGATTGTTTCCAAATGTTCTTGGTTTTCTTCACTCTTCTTTACTTCCAATTATAAGAGATCGTTAGCTGCATCTTAGATGGCTGCTCGAAATAAAGGCAGAATCTTGATAGGAAACTAACTAAATCTTGAGTGTTAGAAAACTAATATATTTATCTTGCACTCTTTTTTGGGGGTTAAAATTAAGAAGACATTCTGTCTGCTTAGGAGAAAATAAAAATTGTACTTTAAAATATAGTGCACTTAGTCCCTTTGACTTTTTTATTAGTTAGGGTATGGTATCAAGTAACAAAAGCTATGTTAGGCTAGCTTAAGTAAAAAGAAAGAACTCACTGGAAGGTTTAGAATTGCAAGGATGGACAACTAAAGTGCAAGAGGTACAAGAAAATGTGGGATCAAACAATTAGACCTCAGGAATATTTGGAACAAAAGAGGATAATTTGAATTTTATAAATATGTATTAATAATTGTATTTTTTTTCTTTGATGCATATCATTTATGTTAATAAATATATGTGTTAGTGAGGTGATCTGGTTATCTAGTGCTGCTCTGACAAGAATATACTGCAAATGGGATTGGGTTGAACAAACAGGAGTTTATTCTTACAATTTGGGAGGTTAGAAGTCCAAGTTCAAAGTACCAGGCTCTAGGGCCTGTGTGAAAGTCCCTCGACTTCGGGTTTCAGCTCTGCCCCCTGCTCCCAGCCCACTGCAGCTAGAGGCATGTCTTCACTTTGGCAGCTACTGACTGCTGAAGCTAACAAGCCCAAGGTCAACAAATAAAATGGCACAGTCCCTATGTTGCCAAACCACATGGCAGGCCATTAATTCAAGTCCATTGAAAGTCCCAAGGTCAACAGATCATGGCATGCTGCTGAACAATGACATGGCTACATGCAGGGTTCAAGCATGCCATAGGCTACTGACCATTCCCAAAGACTTCTGCTTATATACAGGGTTATTGTTGTTACGTGCCATTGAGTCAGATCCAACTTATAGTGACCCCTCTGTGGGTTTCCAAGGCAGTATCACTACAGAAGTAGATTGCCCAACCTTCCTTCCTCCCAAGGAGTGGCTGGTGGGTTTGAACCGCCAGCCTGCTGGCTAGCAGTCAAGTGCCTTATGCACTATGCTACCAGATCTCCTATATACAGGAAGCAGACCATATCCCTAAGGCAGCTACTCAGCTGCTCACAGTAGATTCTACCATGGAGTTGATTACCAGTCTCATCATGGGGAATACTACATCCAGCTGCCCAGCCACTTAACCAGGCCCAGCCAAGTTGACACACAAACTTAACTACCACATGAGGGTAGGCTAACTTTAGCAACAAACAGAATCAAAGTGTCTAATAGTTTAAATAAAAGAGAAGTTAATTTCATTTTATGTGACAGAAGTAAAAGGATAACTAAGTTTGTGAGACAGCCTCCTCTACATACTCATTCAGAGACCCAAACTGAAAGGGACTCTACCATCTCCAAAATATAGCTTTGAAGATCTTGAAGTCAGTTCTACTCCAACCACTCAACAGGGAGTAAGAGCATGGAAAAGTACCTTATGAGAGTTACCTTTAAGTGGCAAATACACCTTCTGGTATATTCTATTGGCTAAAAGTTAATTGTACTGGACACAGGTAATTGCAAGGATAGCTGAGATGTAGTTCCAGTTTGGGCAGCTAATTTTCTACAACAACTATGCACAATGGATGGAGAACCAAGAATTTTTAGTGGACAACTGGTCATCTCTACCATAATATTCTAATATAGGATCATTCTTGAATTCCTGAGATGAACTCCAATAGGAAATAATGTTATTATATGTGTAAATAGGCATTAATATTAATAAATAAATAAAATTATACTTTTAAATCTGTTAAATATTTTATATTTTATTATCATTGTAATTTTGGCTTTATATAAAAGAACCTGTGAAGCTCTGGAAAAGTGTAAAAATTATCAATTTCTTTGAGTTTTACAAAGATTCACCCATGAAATATCTTTGCCTCAGTGCTTAAGAATATTTTTATAACAAAGATCTTAGATTTTTCTCTGTTCTTGTGCTATTTAGACTATTATCTTAGTTAATTTTGATTCCTCTTGTTTTATTTTAAAAATAATTATATCATTCTTTGAATTGTGTCATTATTTTCTTATTCTGTAATTATTTAAATTTACTTAAGTTTTCACTCTACCTTATTCCTATTTTTTCTTTATTCTCTCCTTTTGCTTTTATTTGAAATAATTTGTTGTTCTCTCTATAAACATCACATTTCATGTTTAATCAATTTTAATTGAGGAGGTTACTAATAATTTCATTACTATGAATTTTCCTCTGAGTATATCCTTGGCTATGTCTCATAAGTTTGAAATGAATTATTCTTTTTATTATCATCTTCAAGTTTTTCTGTATTTTACTTTTGATTCATCTTTGACACATTATTTAGTAGACAGTTAAACATTTCTTCACTCTTTTAAATGTTCTATTGCTTGTGGTCAGAGAATAGAGTTTGTGCTATTGCTACTTTGGAAAAATGTATTGTCATTTTCTCTATGGCATTTCAGAAAAAGATGGAGACTTTCTTTTTAATGTATATTAGATTATCCTTACATCAGAGCTACTATTATGTTATTTATTCCTTTATAAATCTGATTATTTTATATCTTTTAAATGGTTTCTATATTAAGAAAAAGGGATAAAAATAAAATACACTATTTTATTCTGTTCAAGATCCCAGGGTAGTGCAAATGGTTTGTGTTCCACTCTAACCAAAAAGTTGGAAGTTTAAACCGACCCAGTAGCACAACAGAATGAAGGTCTATGATCTTATTCCATAAAGATTATAGCCAATAAAATCCTTGGAACTAATTTCTACTCTGCAATGTGAAGTTGTCATGAGTTGAAATCAATAACAATTGGTATGTGGGTACTTTGTTAATATTAGTAATTTTTATATTTGTTGATTGTTGTTGTTATGTGCCATCAAGTCGGACCAGACTCATAGCGACCCCTCCTTGGGTTTCCGAGGCAGTATCACTACTGAAGTAGATTGCCTCATCTTCCTTCCGAATTTGTTGATTACCTACCATATAAATGACACCTATGTGTTCATAGCGGTAGCATAGTGCCTAAGGCACTTGACTGCTAACCAGAAGGCTGGGGGTTCAAACCCACCAGCCACTCCTCGGAAGGAAGGTTGGGCAATCCTACTTCCGTAGTGATACTGCCTTGGTAACCCAAGGAGGGGTCGCTATGAGTTGGGGCCAACTCGATGGCAAATAACAACAACATATGTTCATAGCAGCTATATGTCATGATTGAAAATCTATCATTTTAAATGCTATTCTTTGATAGATCATAGTATTCAGTTTGTAGTATGATCTTTGTACCATTCACTATTTTAGTGTTCAGCATATCTTTGCTATTTTTACTTTTTGCATGTTTTTAGTACGGTAAAATAAATTTCTCTTAAGTTCCAACCTAAACAGCAATCTTTCACAAAAGTTCCTATAATATATTTTTTAGTAAACACATAAACACAAAATTACATGATCATCATGAGACATAAGAAATTATATACAAATGTGCAAAGCATAAGGAGCTCTGGTGGTGTAGTGATTAAGGCAATAGGCTGCTAACCAAAAGGTCTGTGGTTCTCAATCCACCAGCCATTCCACTGCAGAAAGATGAGGCAATCTGTTTCCATAGAGATTTATAGCCTTAGAAACCCATCAAGGTCACTATGAGTCAGAATTGATTTGATGGTAGTGAGTTTGGTTTTAGTGCAGAACATGGATGGGGATGTGGAAAATTAAAGTGGTTTCATTAAGGCATAAAAGGAAGCTTTGATATATTTTATTAAATGTTGGGATATTATCTTTATAGTAAAAGAAAAATAGTTGGAATTAAGGCATTGAAATTTCACATGGCCTGTCAAGTTCATTTGTGTTATAAATGTGTGATATATATACTTAGATGAACGGGATAATTGGCTGAAGCAATTCCAATTAATGGTAATGGATCAACATCTGGTGTCGATTTCCCCTCATCACTCTCTTAGTGTGACCTCTTTTTATCAGAACACCTTACAGGAGCCCATTATGGTCTCAGATGTCTTAGTGAAACCAAAAGACAGCTGGAGAAAGAATAGTATGGTAGGAAGGTTTAAAAAAATGGTTTCCAATGATCCCCACAGACAGTTTTTCAGGCCCTTGTGTAATTCCCTCCCTTTGTGTGTGGACTGCCACTACTGACTCATTTCCAAGAATAGGAAGTGGAAAAAGTGATGAGCTGTCACTTTCATTTCTGCCTCTCTTCTTCACTCTGATGAAACCAGCGTCTGTGCTGTAAGCTGCCCAATGAAGAGGCCCATGTGGCAAGTAGTTGAGGGAGACCTCTAATCAACAGCTCCTGAAAAACTGAGACGTTCAGTCCAAAGACCCACATGAGAAAATGATTGATGCCAACAACCACTAGAGTGAGCTTGAGAATGCTTCCATCCTCAGCTGAGCCTTAAGTTGACAGCAGTCTTCTGCAAAACCAAGATCCATAACTACTGGCTAAATTGCACTGGATTATAACCAAAACAAATAAAAATCCATTGCTAACAAACAGATTTTGACTCATGGAAACCCTAAAAATGATATGATGATATATCTGTGTGGTTATAAGCCACTAAAAAAAATAAAATAAAACTCTTGAGATTCTCTCTTGGTGGAAGGATGATACTGCTAGCAAGCTGAAGTTCACAATTAAAGTAATTAAAAGACATTTTCTCATGTTATTGCTTTCTATATTCATATACATTTTTGTTTAAATCATCCTACTTTTGGAAGAAGAAAAATTACTATTACACAATTTATTCACAGAGAAGAATTCCAGGGCAGACTAAAATTATTCACTTACAACTATATAACAACCTATGCTTCTGTGACATCTGAGCCTAAAATACCTTCAACAAATCTTTGACCTTTCCTCGTATATTGATTGTGTTACTACTGGAAGAACTTGGGCCAGTTATGATAGAAGTTTAAAAGCAAGTTTAAGATCTGACATTAACTCTTGGCTCTAAGTATCTGGTTGGGAAGAACAAACATGAATAAATAACCACAGTCTGAATAAACCTTTGTGTGTTAGGAAGCTGAGGACATGGAGGATAGAGTATGTGTACAGATAAATAAGACACACTCCTGGTCTTGAGGGATTGATAAATGTTTTTGAGAGTGAGATTGTTGTTGTTAGGTGCCACTGAGTCAGCTCCAACTCACACTGACCCTATGTACAACAGAACAAAACACTGCCTGGTCTTATGCCAGCCTCACAATACTTGCTGTACCTGAGCCTGTTGTTGCGGCCACTGTGTCAATCCATCTTGTTGAGGGTCTTCCCCTTTTTTGCTGACCTTCCACTTTTTCAAGTATGATATCCTTTTCCAGGGAATGGTCCCTTCTGACAACCTGACCAAAGCAGGTCACATGAAGTCTGGCCATTCTCACTTCCAAGGAGCATTCCAGGTGCACTTCCTCAAGGACAGATTTGTTATTTCCTCCAGCACCCCATGGTATTTTCAGTATTCTTTGCTAACACCACAACTCAAAAGCATCAACTCTTCTTTGGTCTTCCTTATGCATTGTCCAACTTTCACATGCATGTGATAAGGTTGAAAACACTATGACTTGGGTTAGGTGCACTTGGACTTCAAAGAGACATCTTTGCTCTTCAGCACTTTGAAGAGGTCTTTTGTAGCAGATTTGTCCAATGTAATACAACTTCTGATTTCTTGATTGCTGCTTCCATTGATGTTGATTGTAGAACCAAACAATATGAAATCTTTGACAATTTCAATCTTTTCTCCATTTATCTTGATGCTGTTTATTGGGCCAGTTGTCAGGATTTTTGTTTTCTTTATGTTGAGGTGTAATCCATACTGCAGACTATAGCTTTTAATCTTCATCAGGAAGTGCTTCAAGTCATTTTCACTTTCAGCAAGGAAAATTGTGTCATCTGCAGATTGTTAATGAGTCTTCCTCCACTCATGATGCCACATTCTTCATGTAGTCCGGCTTCCAGTATCATTTGCTCAGCATAGAGATTGAATAAGTATGGTGAAAGGATACAATCCTGATGCACTCTCTTTCTGATTTTGAACCATGCAGTATTCCCTTGTTCTGTTCAAATGACAGCCTCCAGTTCTACATATAAGTTCTCTTGAGCACAATTAAATGTTCTGGAATTCCCATTCTTCTCGATGTTATCCATAATTTTTTATGATCCACATGGTCTAATGCTTTGGCATACTCAATAAAACACAAGTAAACATCTTTCTGGTGTTCTTCGCTTTTAGCCAAGATCCCTGACATCAGCAATACTATCCCTCATTCCACGTACTCTTCTGAATTCAGCTTGCACTTCTGAAAGTTCCCTGTCAGTATAGTGGTGCAATCATTTTTGAATTACCTTCAGCAAGACTTTACTTGTGTGATATTAATGATATTATCCAATAATTTTCACATTCTGTGGGATCACCTTTCTTTGAAATGGGCACAAATATGGATTTCTTGCAGTCAGTTGGCCAGGTAGCTGCTTTCCAAATTTCTTGGCATAGACAAGTAAGTGCCTCCAGTGCACCATCCATTTGTTGAAACATCTCAGTGGGTATTTCATCAATTCCTGGAGCCTTGATTTTTTGCCACTTCCTTCAGTGAAGCTTCAACTTCTTCCTTCAATACCATCAGTTCTTGATCATATGCCACTTCCTGAACTGGGTAAACATTGACCAACTCTTTATGGTACAGTGACTCTGTGTATTCCTTCCATCTTTATTTTTCCTACATCATTCAATATTTTGCCCATAGAATCTTTCAGTATTGCAACTTGAGGCTTGGATTTTTTTCTTCAGTTCTTTCCTCTTGAGAAATGCTGAATATGTTCTTTCCTTTTGTTCTAACACCATGTCTTTACACATTTCATTATAATAATTGACTTTTTACATGTACTTATAAATTTATTTCAACATTTCATGTTGCTTATATATGCCTTATATGATTCTTTGAATCATTGGAACATCTTATTGTTTCCCTATTAATTAGTTAATGAGACATTTGACAGTTCATTTTATATTTACACAAGAGTCATAATTTTACCTCATCCTGACCCATAATTATCCTTTAATACTTATGGTAGAACCCAATAACCCACTTCATTGACTGGATTCCAACTCATAACTACCCAGTAGGACAGAATATTACTGCCCCATAGGTTTATCAAGGTTGTAAATCTTTATGGAAGCAGATAGCCTCATCTTTGTCAGAGTGACTGGTGAGTTTGAACCACTGATCTTTTTGGTTAGCAGCTAAATGTTTTAACAACTGTGCCACCAGAAACCCTTCTGGTATAAAAGAAAATATAAATGTGAAACATTGAAAGGTAGACATGGCCCAATGACAAATGCAGGGGTTAAGAGAGGAAAAAGAACAATGGTGTTGAATTTTCCACTGAGATGCCTGGGTGGATGACTTATCATAAACAGAAATAGAAAAGTCATTATGAAGAGATATTTAAGTATTATAATGTTGGCATAAAGGTTAAGCACTTGGCTATTAATCAAAATGTTGGCAGTTCGAACTCACTCAGCAGCTCTGTGGGAGAAAAGACCTGGCAATCTGTTCCTATAGGAATTATATCCTAGAAAACTCTGGGGCAGTTCTACTCTGTCACATGGGAGTACTATGAGTCAGAATTGACTCAAAGACATCCAATAGCAACACCAGTAGGGAGAAAAGGGGCATTCTTTCTTTTACAACTATACTGTTTGAAAGGAGGTTATAACATCATGATAAGAATGTCCATCACATTGAGGAAGAAGACATAGAGAGGTACATGAGAGGTGCAGACAACAAAGATAAACATTGTTGCATGTACAGTACTGTGTTGTCAGTGATGGGAAGCATTGATATATGGGTAGATAGATGGGTGGACAGGCTGAATGACCAGGTATGTTTAGGCAGGGGACAGTGTGTCCATGACCATGTATAGGGTTCACAGACAATGTTTCTACATGTGTATTTGTATCTGCTATAAGAATGTCCAAGTATATAGTAGAGCTGACAAGAGATAAGGTTGTGGTGGTTTCTTGGCCACAGCCAGCTACTCAGAGGGAGCGAGTAGTTGGACCTGTGCTCTCAGGACCATGATCTCAGAAGACATCAAGCTCCATTGAGATAGCATACTACAAAAACACATTGTTCCAAATCCTCCTTTTGTGAGTAGCAACTGAGATCTTAAAAGCTTGCAAGCAGCCATCTAGATGCAACAATGGGTCTCTCCACATCCAGAACAAAGAAGAATGCAGAAAACCAAAGACACATAGAAACAATTAGTCCAAGGGACTGGTAGACCATGCTATCCTCAGCCTATATGATTGTGAATGCAAAAGAACTAGATGGTGCCCAGCTACTACTGACAATCACCTGGAGGGGGATCTGTGCCGGAGATTGTGGATAGAGTAGGAGAACAATGAGGAACAAAACTCAAAGGCATTAAAAAAGGGCCAGTTTCGCTGGTCTGCTAGAGTCTGGTGAGACCCCTGAGACTATGGCCCCTACTTACCCTTCAGGTCTGGAGTTGAACTCATTCCTATGGCTTCCAGCCAAACAATAGACAGGCATATGGGGTGAACATTTACATCAAGTAGATACACTCCTTGAAGTGATCAACTATGGGAGAACAGAAAGGCAGTATTTGCACAGGGAGACAGGTGGGGGAGTAGTGTATAGGAGGTAAGGACACAAGGAAGCGGTAACTAAGGGGAGGAAGTGAGAAGAGAGCTGTTACATTGTGGGGAATTGCTGTCAATGTCATGAGACAAAATGTATGAACTGCTGTATGGGAAATGAATTTGCTCTGTAAACTTTCACCCAAATCATAGTAACAATAATAATAACAACAATATCCGGCAGGTCTTTGGAAATTATTGTTTCTTTTGGGAGCTCTCATGAAAGGTCAAGTCTTGAGATATCAATTTGAGAGTTGTTTATTTTCTTGGCCCTTAGTGCATGTCTTAGTCATCCAGTGCTGCTATAACAGAAATAGCACTAGTGGGTGGCTTTACAAGCAGAAGTTTATTTGCTCATGCTTTAGGAAGCTAGAAGTTCAAATTCAGGGCATCAGTTCCAGGGGAAATTTCTTTCTCTGCCAGCTCTAAGGGAAGGTCTCCTTTTGTGTTAGACTGGGTTCTCTAGAGAAACAAAACCAGGAAAGCTTATATATAGGTATATATAGAGAAATTTATCTCAGGAAAATGGCTCATACACTTATAGAAGCTGGCAAGTCCAAAGTTCCTGGATCAAACATCAAGCTGGAGGCTTTTCCCAACTCTTGCAGCTGCAGGGCCTGGGGAGCTCAAGGCTGGCAGGCAGTACACCAGCTGTTGACTCCAATGAATGATGAGTCCAAGATATCAAGGCCGAATGGTGGATTGTTCACTCACAGACAGTTGTAGGAAGCACAACAGAGTCCTGATCCACAGAAGAATGTCTCTTTACCCAGGATGTCCATAAACATACTGGAAGCAGGCCATACCCCTAGGGAAACTCCCTTTCAATAGATTGGCTGCTCAAAACATAATCATCTGATCCCATCATGGGAATAACCACATCACAACAGCTTAAACCACACAGAACTGTGGTCCAACCAAGTTGACACACAGCTCCAACTATCACAGTCCACCTCTTGTCAAGTTGGCAGTTGTACACATCTTCTTAACCATATGTAATCTCTAAATAAGGACAAATATAAAGTCATATTCGTGCCTAACATGATACGCTAACACACATACAACCAAAACGCATTAACCTTATTTACATTTCACAGTTCATAATAGAAGGAAACAAAAATATTTGATGCACATACACAATGAAGAAATATAACAATCACAGTCCTTGTTTCTGCAGCTGATCACATGGTTGTAGCTGATATTCAGAAGTACCTCTTCCACCACCCCACTCTATATTTCCCTTGCCCTCAGCAAGCACTTCAGCTGGTCATGGTTCTTTGCCTGGTGGGGTGACCTAAACCTTCATTCCTGAAGGATCTGGGCCATTAGAAGTCATATCAGAATTGGGTTGCTGTAATTTTCCATTGACTTTAATCACAGGGCATAGGAATACTAAGAGACGTCCTAAAGAATCTCCTGTATTCCAGACATATTCTTCTTTACCTCCATTATGTAAAGCCAATCCAATTTCCCCTTGGTAATCAGGATCTATCACATCAGATAGTACAGTAATGCCCTTCTTGTCTCTTGATCCAGAGGCATGAGTAAGCCAAAATGTCTGGGTGGCATTCTTAATTTCCAGTTCAATGCAATCTGTATTGTGTCTCCAGGTGGGAGTGTCCCTTCCTTTGGGACTAAGATTTCCAGACATGCAGAGCATAGGGTAGCAGGAACAGGAAGCAAACATTTTTTGAGTGGGTCACTAGGGGTAATAGTGAGTGGTACCACTCCCGTTTCCACACCTTGGTTCCTGGACCTGTGAATCCTGGCTATTGGAGAAACAGAACCATATATTGGATGCTGGTTTAGAGCATATACAGCCTCCTGAAGAACATTGCCCCAACCTTTCAAGGTATTGCCACCTAACTGGTGCCATAATTGTGTTTTCAGGAAGCCAGTCCATCGTTCTGTCAAGCCAGCTGCTTCAGGATGATGGGGAACATGGTAAGACCAGTGAATTCCATGAGCATAAGTCCATTGCCACACTTCATTTGCTGTGAAATGAGTCCCTTGATCAGAAGCAATGCTGGGTGGGATACCATGACGGTGGATAAGGCATTCTGTAAGTCCACGGATGGTAGTTTTGGCAGAAGCATTGCATGCAGGGAAGGTGAATCCATATCCAGAATAAGTATCTATTCCAGTAAGAACATGATGGGATCAGATGATTATGTTTTGAGCAGCCAATCTGTTGAAAGGGAGTTTCCCTAGGGGTGTGGCCTGCTTCCAGTATGTCTATGGACATCCTGGGAAAAGAGACCAAGTCACCTCTGCTTCCTATGCTCCTTGACTCTTCAAGTTCTGCTTCCTGGGTTCTTGGCCTCTTGTCCGCTCAGATCTCTTGGGCCAGGCTGGCCTCTGACTTGCTCTATCAAGTGTTAACAAAGTTCTTTAGCTCTACCAATAAGTGTTTAGAGGCACCTTACTCATCCAGGAAGTTTCCTGCCCCAAAGAAATCAACTTTCTCCCTTTGTGGGTCAGCTCCTAAGCTGTCTCATGCCAGTCTCCTGGTTCTGCTGCTGCCAATTCTCTGCCGCTGCTTCTTGACATCCATAATTTCACCAACAGTCTTTTCAAGGCAATCTAACCTTTTACTGTTTGTTGTTGTTAGGTGCCATTGAGTCCATTGCAACTATAGCAACCCCCTGTGAACAACAAAACAAAACACTGCCCAGTCCTGCACCATGCTCACAATTGTTGCTATGTTTGAGCCAATTGTTGCAGCCACTGTGTCAATCCATCATGTTGAGAGTCTTCCTCTTTTTTGCTCACCCTCTACTTTACCAAGCATGATGTCCTTCTCTAGGGACTAGTCCTTCCTGATAACATGTCCAAAGTACATGAAATGAAATCTCACCACCCTTGCTTCTAAGGAGCACATGGTTGTACTTCTTCCAAGACAGATTTGTTTATTCTTCTGGCAGTCTATAATATATTCAATATTCTTCACCAGCACAATAATTCAAATGCATCAGTTATTTCTCTCTGTTTTTCAGTCTTCTTTATTCATTATCCAGCTTTCACATGCATACAAGGTGATTGAAAATAACATGGCTTGGGTCAGTGCACCTTAGTTTTTAAAGTGATTTCTTTGCTCTTTAACACTTTAATGAGGTCTTTTGCAGCAGATTTGCCCAATGCAATATGTCATTATTTGATTTCTTGATTGCTGCTTTCATGGGCATTGTTTGTGGATCCAAGTAAAAGGAAATCCTTTACAATGTCAATCTTTTCTCCTTTCTCATAATGTTATTGGTCCAGTTGTGAGGATTTTGGTTTTATTTATGTTGACGGGTAATCCATACTGAAGACTGTAGTATTTGATCTTTATTAGTAAGTGCTTCAAGTCCTCTTCACTTTAAGCATGGAATGTTGTGTCATCTGTGTATTGCAGGATGCCAATGAGTCTTCCTCCAATCCTGATGTCATGTTCTTCTCCAAATAATCCAGCTTCTCAGATTATTTCCTCAGCATAAAGACTGAATGTACCTTAAAATTCTCCCAGCCTCTTTCACATTTTAGGTATCTATTAGAGCACCAACCCACTCCTGGTACTAAATTTTGTCTTAGTTCTCTAGTACTGATATAACAGAAATTCCACAGTGAATGGCTTTAACAAATAGAAATTTATTCTCTCACACTCAGGAAGCTAGAAGTCCAAATACAGTGTACTGGTTCTAAGGGAAGCTTTCTCTCTATTGTCATTGGGAGAAAGTCCCTGTCCCTGTCTCTTTTCAACATCTGTGGGTCTGATGTTCCTTGCAAATCTCCATGTTTCTTGTCATCAGTCTTACCCTGGATCTACAAGGTCCTCAATGTAGGAACCCTGGATCCAAAGGACATGTTTTGCTTCTGGCTCTTCTTTCTTGATGGTAGTGGGTTCTCTTCCTCTGTTCAGTTGTCTCTCCTTTTTCTTCTTATAAGGTAAAAGGTGATGCAGGCTACCCCACGAGGGAAGCTTCCCCTTACATCTGTTCAGGGCTGTGACCTGAGTAAGGTGTTTCATTGTACCCTAATACTTTTACAAGTGATTAGATGAACACATCAGATATGATTATAGCATTATGTAACTACCAAGTTACATCCTTACGTAACTGCCAAATCACTGAGAACCATGGCCCCATAAAGCTGATTTTGGGTGTATACAATTTAAACCATCACAGTGTATCATGGGAAGTATTTGTTTCTTAGCTTAGGTTTCATTTCGTAATAGGCTGTCACGAGCTTATAGACCATAAATATACCAGTTAAATATGGAATTGCAAAACTAGAGCTCAATCAAATTCAGAACTTGTTTTTAATGTGAACCTTTATATCTTTTATCTATGGACATATTATATTGCAGGTAGTATGATGGTGGCTTCCTTTTAGACACCAGGAGGGGTTAGGTAATTTATTCTTTGCATCTATGGCTGCATCTGCTTTTTGTTGTTGTTGTTGCATTTACTCATAAGATTTTTTAAAAGGCCTATTTATAATTGAGCTACATTGTGACCCATCTTTGTGCCTTTCATTAACTATTGAATTTATATTAACTTTCTATTGGAATCAGTCTGAAAATAATGCTTTTTCAATTTTTATCTATAAGACACCACCATACCCAATCTGAGGGGAAAATGAAGAAAGTCATGGAATCCTGTTAAATTTTCATCCTTATCCCCATAGTTTCATCAAGATCAAAGGGATTCTACACATTGGCAGCCACACAGAGCAGAGACCAAATCAGATGCATATGTGAAGCTTCGATAAAAGAGAGCTTTACAGAAAGGAAATAAAGGCCTAGCAGGCAGGACTCGCTGGCAGCTGAAGAAAGTGCTACTGTCATTATTAAAGGGAAGTGAATATACTGCCAAGGCTCAAAGAACATGAGAACATAGTATCAAACTTTGCATGTGGACCCAATGGTGTCTGACTCATTCCTTTGAGAAGACTATAAATGGCAGAGCCAAGTCCTTATTCAAAAAATCTGCTGATAACAATATATAATGAAAAACACTTTAGTAATTGTCAATATTTCTCAAAGCCTTAGTTTGTGCAGGATCTATGCTAAGCAATCCAACATTCATTGTTCAACCCCAGCAAAAGCTCTATGAGGGCATTATTACTATTATCACTGTTTTATAGATGAGAAGACTGAGCCCAGAAAGGTTCAATAAACTGCCCATGGCTTTTTACCTAGTCAATAGCAGAGTCAGTATTTTAATCTAGGCCCTTGGTCACCAATATCTCTACCCCAATCATTCCCCTAAGAAGATCACACTGCATTTAACTATACAATTACCTTTTTGTTGCTGTTGTTGTGTGCCATCGAGTGGATTCTTACTCACAGCGACCTTATAGAATCATCAGCAATTCTATGGGCTGAGGGTACAATGTTGTAGAAAGCCAGTGCAACCATTCCTAATACATCATGTCATCAGTGAGTTTATTGACTAGTGTGCTTACAAAATATTTCAGATGTTTCTTTTATTAAATTTTTAAAGTTCTAACAGTGGTGTCACTAGGGGGAGCAGGGAGTACGGACTGTACCAGGTCACACTGTCAGAGAAAGTGACACCAAAATCATTGTTTATAACATTTTTGTGCAGTATTCCAGTAGAAATTTATTATTTTTATGAAAATGTCCTTGTAGCTAGCCCAATAAAAACATTTTATTAATTATTATTTTTTGTAAGCCCAACTCACATGTGTCAATATACCTACAAGGCTAAAATTCTATGCTAATTTACTTTTGAAGCTTCTAATGCACTCTGGTCAGAATTGTCATTATTACCCAATTGCAAGAATGCTTCTTATCACGTGGTTTTGTCTGTACACACTATAAGCATGCACTGCTGTTTTCATTGCTGCCAATGTTTTCCCACTGATTTTGTTAAATTTTCTGGTGTTTTAACTATAGTGTTATAGTAGTTAGTAGTTATGAAGCAATATCAATAATTTTTTGAGACTGAAGTAGTAATTAAAGGAAGAGAAGGATAAAAATCAAAAAAGGCTTCCACTCCATTACTAATAGTTGTAACTAATAATGTTATAATTCAATGTAGAAAAATTTTATGAAACAATGTTGTTGTCAGTATTCATATAATCTAAGAAAGAATAAATTTAAGCAATTGAAAACTGTATTTATCGCATTTTATTCTATGGTTAAAATTGATAATAAATGTAACTAAGGATTCTGTATGGTCTTATATAGGAAGACGTCCATGGGGGGTGGGGGATGACACCGTGAGTTACCACACTGGGTGACACTAACCCTACTGATTCCACTGAGCACTAATCTAGTTCTGTGTTCTTCAGCTAGTAGACCTGGAAGTCTAAGAACATACAACTAATTTATAGATTAAGTGCAATCAGATTTTCTAACTAAGTCTTTCTTTCTCCCTTCTCTTCCCCTTGCTTCCTTCTTTTCTTGGCTTCTTTCTTTTAACAAATACTGATGGAGTACTAACTAAATTCTGGAAGTGGAGCCATTAAAATTTTCTGCTCTTACAAAGCTTTCATTCTAGAAACTAAACAAAAAAGAATAAGAATATTTCAATAATTATCAATCACGTGAAAATGGTAAGACAGATTCCTGTGATGGTGATGGGGTAGTGGGATACCTTTTGTTTTGATGGACAAGAAAGACCTGTGACCTGAATGATAAGAAGGAGCCTGACATACAAAGAACTGAGGTCAGGTCTCCCAAGCAAGTAGAACAGCAAGGACAGAGGGCCTGAGGTTGGAAAGAGCTTAGAATATTCCAGGAACTGAACAACCGATGTGACTGGTGCATGGTAGAAGTGAAGGCGATAGGAACAGATAGGAGCCGACTTTAGAGACAGAGGCATTTCATGGTCACTTGTAACCATGTGAATCATCTTAAGGAGGAGGGACTCTGTGCTTAATATCAATGGAAATGATTTAAATGGGGTGGTAACATGATCCTAGTTGTAAAAATATCACTCTCCGGTGAGGAGATTGGACTTAAAAGGACAAGAATAAAGACAGGCTACGACTTTAGGAAGCTTTTAGAGTGGTGCAGAGTAGAGAGGATGGTAGCCAGCCACAAGGCCACTCAATGTGGGATATTGTTTCTAATAAGGAAGGAAGTATAAGATGGTACTTAAGTAAATAACAATGTCCATTACAGCTAGATAGTAGAATGTTTAGAAAAAAGAAAGAAAAAATTAGATTTAAGAAGTGAGTAATAATAATAATTCATGGAGATTATAATTTTTATCATTAGAATAGCATTTCTTCATGGATGTATCAACCTACCTTTCTATCTCATTTCGTTTCAAGTCTCCCAGAGTTGTCATAGCAGAGGTGAAATTGCATTTCCTTTCTCCTCCTGCCCTGTCCCCAACTCCTCTTGAAAGTCCTAAGGAAACTTAGAAGTTGGGAGAATTTAGGAAGCTCTAGAGTTGAGACTTAAAGATAGATCACAGTTTCAATGAACAAGACACATTTTCTTTAGAGACGAGTAGATGGATGCTCATAAAACTCTATTTTTTAGTAACAAAAGCTGTGAACACATTTAGCATCGTGGATTTGACACTGTTACTCATGTTACTCAACAATGGATTTTAGGAAGAATTTTACCATGTTTGAGGTAGGGTTGTTGTTGTTGTTATTTGCCATCGAGTCGGCCAGACTCATAGTGACCCCTCCTTGGGTTTCCAAGGCAGTATCACTACGGAAGTAGGAATGCCCAACCTTCCTTCTGAGGAGTGGCTGGTGGGTTTGAACTGCCAGCCTTCTAGTTAGCAGTCAAGTGCCTTAGGCACTATGCTACCAGAGCTCTTGAGGTAGGGAGTTATGTATAAATACTTCTTCTGGCAGATAATTTTGTGAATATTTTATGGAGTGTTTAGAATGTGCATGGAGTCTCAGTGGTGCAAATGGTTAACACATTTGGCTGCTAACTGAAAGGCTGGAAGTTTGAGTCCACCTAGAGATACCTTGGAAGAAAAGTGCGATGATCTACTTCTGAAAAATTAGCCATTGAAAACCCTATGGAGCACAGTTCTACTCTGACTCACATAGTGTTTCTATGAGTCAGAGTCAACTCAGTGGCAACTGGTTTAGAATGTAGATGACATGACGTTTAAGATTTAGGAAGGCACAAAACGAAAAGTGAGTTTGTTTGTTTTTTTTCAAATCAGTGTAAACTTCACTGGTGCAGCTCTCTGAAGTTCAGTTTGACTATATTCATTATTCTCGCAAATAGGTTGAACTTGATAGTCTCGCCAAACATTTTACTAACAGCCTTTCACATGTTCTCCTCACACTGAAGCCAATATTGCTTCCAGATTTCAATATTATTGTGCCTACAGAAACATAGCTGGGTTTATTTGATGACCCTACCCTCCAAATTCAGTTAATTAAATGGAAAAATGTTAGTAAAATCAAATAGTTTAGCTACAATAAAAAAGTTTATTTGACTGATTTTTTCTCTTTTTGGGACTAGTGGCTTTGCCATCATAAATCTGCCTTCCAAATTCATCTACAAACACGTTTCTGTGGAAACAGAGCTACAAAAAGAAACAGTGATTATTGATTTTCTTTTGGGGCTACCACCTGGTTTCTGCAAAACCCTGGAGAACACATGCCAATTTCCATGTGCATTTTATCTCCTCTCTCTTCCCTACCCCTCCCATACCCACAAGGGTTTAAAATTATCTAGCCTATCTATTATTTATTGAAAGGCTACTAAATCGGTTAGTAGAACAAATGAAAGTTATTTGTTATTCCAGTTTCCTAGGTGTGCTCTCACCTATGGTCAGTCATTTTCTGACTGTTTTTGGGAATCCCACCCAGGTTCAGGCAGCCCCCAGTGCCCCACCCAAGCGCCTCTTCATCGTGCACCCCTGTGTTCATCACCTCTCCAAACATTGGTGGGTTCTGGACCCTCCCACCTGCCTAACACTCTGTCTCAGTTCTTGTCTCAGCTAACTCTTACCCATCCTACCAACTATACTTTAGACATTTCTTCTTTATGAAGACGTCCTTGATTCCTCCTTTAAACTGGGTTAGATGCACCTGTTAAATATTCCAATGTTGTTGTGTGCCATCAAGTTGATTCTGAGTTACAACAACCCTGTAGGACAGAGTAGCACTGTCCCATAGGGTTTCATAGACGGAAATCTTTACGGAAGTAAATTGCCATGTCTTTTCTCCTATAGATCGACTGGTGGATTTGAACTGTTCACCTATTAGTTAGCAGTTGAGCACTTAACCGGGGCTCCTAAATGTTCCCTTATCACCTGTAAATAAGTTAAATAAAGAAAAAGTTTGACATTCACTTTTAGTGTTAGTTTCCTATTGCTGCTATAAAAAAAAAAAAATGATCATAACATTGGTGGTTTAAAAGGAGTCCTGGTGGTGCTGTAGTTATGTACTCAGCTGTTAACCAAAAGGCCGGCAGTTTTAACCCACCAGCTGCTCCACAGGAAAGATGTGGCAGTCTGCCTCTGTAAAGATTTGTAGCCTTGGAAATCCTATGTGGCAGTTCTGCTCTGTCCTATAGGGTGGCTATGGATTAGAATCAACTTGATGGCAATAGGCTTGGCTTTGGTTTTGGGGGTCTAAGGGAATAGAAATTTCTCTCTCAGTTCTGAAATCTAGATGTTGAAACCAAGGTATTCACAGAGCTGTGCTCCCTCCTGAAGTTCTAGGGGCTTCCTTGTCTCGTTTGGTTTCTGATGGCTGTTGGCATTCATGACCACATCACTCCAATCTCTGCCTCCATGGCCATATTGTCCTCTTCTCTGTGTCCCTTTCTTTGTGTTTCTCTTATAAGGGCAATTGTCATTGATTTAAGGCCCAACCAGATAATCTAGATAATCCCTTTATCTCCAGATTCTTAATTTACTTCCCTTGGCAATGACTCTTTTTGCAAATAAGGATCAATTCATAGGATCCAGAGATTAGGACATGTACATAATTTTTCTGGGTCATCACACATTCAACTACACATAGTAAATAAACACTATAAACAAGAGCGGCTATTATTAAAGAGGAGAATAATGATAATGGCTTGTTGACAGAAATGTGTGTATATATATATACAGAGAGAGAGAGAAGGTATATCCCCTCTGGTTCTCTTTAGGCTACTAGCCTCTTTACCACAGTGGACTGTGTCATGCTAACTCCCACATCAGTGACTTTTTTAGTGCTATTGTTATTATGTGAAAGACCACTTGTTTTGGTTATCCTGTGCCACTTTAATAGAAATATCACTAATAGATGGCATTAACAAATAGGTATTTATTCTCTTAGAGTTGAGGAGGCTAGAAGTCCAAGTTCAAAGTGCCAGGTCTAGGGGTTGGGTGAAAGCCCCTCAACGTTAGGCTTTGGCTCTGCCTCTTGCTCCTAGCCCACTGAAGCTGGAGGCTTCTCTTAACTCAGACAGCTGTTGGCTGCTGAGGTTGATAAACCCAAGGTTGACAAGTAAAATGGCACAGTTCCAAAATTATCAAGCAACATGGCAGGCTGGCGAATGAAGACTTGGCTACATGCAGGCAAGCATGCCAAAACGCTCAGAGACCTTTCTCAAAGCTGGTTCTTATATGCTGGAGGCAGACTACGTTCCCTAAGGCAGCTACTCAGCTGCTCACAGTAGAGTCCATATGGAGTTAATTACTAGAGTCTCATCCTGGGGAATAACTACATTCAGCTGCCCAGTCACTCAAAATCAGGCCCAGCCAAGTTGACACACAATCTTAACTACCGTACCATCATTTTGCTATCTTTATTTTACTCATTTGTTAAGGTTCAACTCAATTTGATTTCTTCCATAAAGCGTTCCATGATCAATGTTGTTGTTGTTAGCTGCCCTCTAGTCAAGGCAATCCTATGCACAACAGAATGGAACACTTTCTGATCCTGTGCCATCCTCAGGATCTGTTGCAGATTAGACCGTTGTGCTCCATAGGGTATTCATGGGCTGATTTTTAGATGAAGATTGCTAGGTCTTTCTTTGTAGTTTGTCTTAGTTCGGAAGTTCCACAGAAACTTGTTTAGCATCATAGGTACACGAAAGCCTCGACTGACGGATGGTGGCTGCACTATGTGCATTGGCCAGAAATGGAACCTGGATCTCCCACGTGGAAGGGGGAAAAGTTTACCACCAAACCACCATTGCACCCATGGTAATAAAAACAGTTTAACATTACTCAAAAGCATACTATTTGTCTGGCATGTTACAAAGAACATTAATGTCCCTATTGGTACCCCACTGTTCTTTCCTTTAAATTGCTATAACATTTATATTCGTACTGGCACAACTACTATTTAATTACATACTGTCAGGTACACTAATTATAGGCTACATACACATAGCCTGTATATAATTTTTAGGAGCTCTGGTAGCATAGTGCATAAGGAACTTGACTGCTAACCAGAAGGCTGGAGGTTCAAACCCACCAGCTACTCCTTGGAAGGAAGACAGGGAAATCTACTTCTGTAGTGATACTGCCTTGGAAAGCCAAGGAGGGGTTGCTATGAGTCAGGTTTGACTCCATGGCACATAACAACAACAACAACATATATAATTTCTTTATAATATATACTACTCATGGGCTATTTTACTACTACCACTATTACTATGGCTAACATTTAGTAGAGTACTTACCATGGATCAGGCATTGAGCTAAATACTTAAATCTTCTATTTTAATTCTCAAAACAATTTTGTAATATATACCAAACCTCTTGCTATCAAGTCAATTCTGATTCATAGCAACCCTATAGGACAGAGTAGAACTGCCCCACAGAGCTTCCAAGGCTATAATCTTTAGGGAAGCTGACTACTACATCTTTCTCCCATGGAGCAACTGGTGGGTTTGGCCTGCAAACTTTTCCATTAGCAGCCAAACACTTCACCACTGTATCACCAGGGCTCCTTGTGCAATGTATGTACTTCCATTATTGCCACTTATCAGATGAAGAAACTGAAGTTTCCAATTGTTAGGAAATTGCCCATGATCTATAGTGATTAAATCAGGATTTGACCCCAGGCTATCTCAGTCAGAGACCACACAAGCTTGTATATTATCCTATATATTTGCTTTTCTATCTTCTAAACCAAACCCACTGGCATCTAGTCGGAGCCGACTCATAGTGATGTCTCCTTGGGTTTTCGAGGCCGTATCACTACGGAAGTAGATTGCCTAACCTTCCTTCCATTTATATTTTCTAAGGCTTGGCCTTTTCTTCCTAAGAACTTAAGCAGGTTTGAAGCTTCTTAAAGTCATACTTCTGCTTTCCTCAATTGTCAAGAATGATATCATATTCTTGAAATGAAAGAAAGTTTTGTGTAGTCTTATTTTCTAGTGGTGACACTGGATAATTTAAACTGTTCTTTACCCAAAGGGTATTATTTGACCCCTCAGCAAGCAGGTAATATCTCTAAAGTTCTTTGAATGCAAATATAAGTGGTGGAGAGATACAGCTCAAAATGACAAAAATTGCTCCCTTACCTCATTCCTCCCCCCTTTTAAAGCCTGTCCTCTTCACAGATAGGGAGTCAAGGAAATCAGCATAAATTATTTTTATTCTTGATATTGTAAAGGTCATTAAATTAGGTAACTTTAATAGCATCAGCAGGAACCTGGGAACTGAAAGATATGTAGATTCTGATGCCTGTGACAAAACTCTCCAGGCTCCAAATGGAGAAGAAAATTACACAATTGCTCAAGAACTTGTAGGATTGCCCTATTTGCTATTCTTCTGTCATAAAATCTTTGCCCTTCAAGAAATGTGTTCACATAACCAATAATCCTGTAATATTTCCTTACCATGTATTTTACTTATCCAAAAAGAAGATGACAAGATTTAATTAAAATTTTTGTTTTTCCCCTCTATACCATTGTCAAATAGTTGTCTAGGTAGTTTACATCAGCTGAGATGGAATGCAGAACAACTGTGGATTTTAAAACAGGAAAATAGCCTGGTTAGTGTTTTCCAATTTTAGTTTTGATCTAATTCACTAATGCACAGTTCATGACTTTAGTGCAAGTTGTCTTACATTTTCTTTGTAATAACAGGATTTTGCAAATATTAAATTTATAATTTCCTTCAATTTTAATGAAATGATGAAAATATTAACTTATTATATTAAGAATTCTAAGAAGTTGTCATTAAAATTACCAAACTAACCTATCAAATAAAAATATGAATCATTGAGCTCTAAAAATATTTTCTTTGTAAAACAGGTTTTAGAAAAAAAATGTTGTTGTTATGTGCCGTGGAGTTGGACCCAACTCATAGCAACCCCTCCTTGGGTTTCTGAGGCAGTATCACTACGGAAGTGGATTGCCTCATCTTCCTTCCGAGGAGTGGCTGGTGGGTTTGAACTGCTAACCTTCTGGTTAGCAGTCAAGTGCCTTAGCCACTATGCATGCTACCAGACCTCCTTTAGAGAAGAGAGAATTACTAATTCTTTTATGGCATTCATTCAGTTCTAAGTGGTGATGACAATAGCTAACCATTGTGTATGAGAGGTCAACAGATGACAGTTCCTGGTTTTATCATATTACCACCTTTGATTTTCACAAAAACATTATGAAGAAGCCATTGTTTTTATGCCCAATAAACTGGACAGAGTCAGGATTTGACCCCATGCAGTTAGATACATAAAATGTGCCATTAACCATAAGACCATACTGCCCTGTCTAGTAATAATATCAATGTTGTGTCCTTTTGGAGCCAACATTTGATATAACTGACAATGCTGAACTTTATCTAAGTAATCTGTTTCCGGAAAGCAATGATGCTTGAGAAATCTTCCCACTCCGTAAGGACCACTCTGTCCTCTATTTCAAAAGCAGACCCATCACTAGCCTTCCTCATGACTCCCATATGCCTCACAGGTAACACTTTTGTTTACCTGCCTATATAAAATCTAGACCACCTTTCCCTTTGAGACATTCCTCATTAATGAATGTTCTCATAATCGCAACAACCTAAATAAAACCATCTCCTTAATTGTCCAATCTATTTTACCCTTCACAATTTGATGTCATGACTCAGATAGGACTGGCCCTCACCTTGGACCCTCATTTACTCCAAGCAAGTTAACAGGGCTTCTCAGAGCCTTGGCACCATTCTCAACTTGTAAACGGAAAAACCAAGGGGCCAAATACTTTTGTGCATCATAAAAGTAAGGATTCAATTTTGATTCTTTTTGACTAGTCACTTGATTTCTTAGATTGGCTTCTTGTGGTTTTGTGCTCTGATCTCTGTGATCTCTGTAAACAGATTAATGATTTATAGAGACTTTGTTGTGTTGGGAGAAGGATGACAAAGACTAGTTTATTAGTCTTTTCTGTTTGTCTATTTTGAGCTCAAGTTAATTAAGTATTTACAGTCAATGGGAAGTGAACTGCTTTGTGATATGGACCAGTGACTTTTGTATTTCTTGTATTTATGCTTGACCTATGACTGAAAATTTAGAATTGAAGCTATAAGTTTTCTTTATATATCTGTAGGCTTATGTTTGTAATTCAGTAAGGCCTTTATCTCTTATTGTATGAATGGATAATTTGTTTTTACCTCTGGATAGTATTATCATATTTAATTAGAAAATATCTTAAAGGAGTTCTATTCTGATTGGTTTAGAGAAAAATAAGCACTTACATGAATTGAATATTTCTAAAATATTCCAAATATTTCTAAAATTCCCAGAAATTAAGGATTGAATTTGTAAGACTTTCACTGTGCTACATTTTAAAAGTATCTTTATAGAAATCAACAAAGAAATGTTTTAAGATTCCAAACAAATAATTTAGGTAAACTGTTGACAAATGAGACAAATTTAATAGTTTTGGTTTAATAAAAACATTTTTTTTTCTCTGATTTATCAGTGGTAAGTACAATATATACATAGGTTTTTTTTTTTAATTGGAAAATTTATGTTATATATATTTTTATAACACTAATAAACTAATAAAACTGTACTTAGACCAAGAAGCAGTCTTTCACACAGAAGAAGGGCATATTGAGTGGTTTAAAATCAGGAAAGGTGTGTGTCAGGGTTGTATCCTTTCACCTTACTTATTAATTCTATATGCTGGGAAGCTGGACTATATGAAGAGGAACATAGCATCAGAATTGGAGGAAGAATCATTATTCTTTTATATTTTTTTATTATGGCTGAATAAAAGGGTGTCTATAGAACATGCTCGAATCAGGGGTCTTTTTCCCCTAGCACAATCCTAAAGGAGATGGATCAACACAATGCTTGCAACAATGGGCTCAAACATAGCATTGATTGTGAGGGGGATGCAAGACTGGGAAGTATGCACATAGATTTTTATCCTACTTGGGTACATTCTTCCTAAACTTAACAGGTTTACTGGCAGGTTAAGATAATATTTCTACTTAATGTTAAATTATAAAATAACTTAAATTTGTCTTTAAGCAAATTAGATAATTACTTTGAAACATTATTTCAACATTAATTATGTATTTTAATATTGATGTACAATGTTCCTCAGAGAAGGAGACAAGAGAAGTACAAAATGAAGCTTTTTAATAAACAACATGTGGTCAGGAGACTTGCTGATGTCAGAAAGAAGCCACAAACATTAATCACATTATGAATCAGGTTACCAACACGTGAAAAGCTAAAGGATAACATGAATCTGAGTAAAAGGAAACATTAGTATACTGAAAATGACTCTCCTGAGCGGAGTATAACATTATAAAGAGACATGCTAACAGACTGCCATCTTTATATGTTTTACTGCACATGCTTAATCTGTAATAATATGAAATTGTGTGTATAACATAATTCTGATGTAATCCATCCCTAATAAAAAGGAGCTTGGAAATCACCTAGTTGGACAGAATCTGAAGGAGTTACTCTCTCTGTTTCAGGTTGTATGTGACTTCAATAAAGGTGTGCTTTCTACTTGTCATCTTGGTCTGTCTTACTGGGTTTAAGTTACACTGGGCAATGGACCACCAGCCACTCCTCAGAAGGAAGATGGGGCAATCTACTTCCGTAGTGATACTGCCTTGGAAACCCAAGGAGGGGTTGCTATGAGTCGGGTCTGACTCGATGGCACATAACAACAACAACAACAACAACAGGCAATGGACCCAGTGGGTAGCAATAGACCTTTAGGTAATTTAAAAATTTTTGGACTGATAGTAAATTGAGGTATTATAGTGCTGCCATAACATAAATGTCACAAATGAGTGGCTTTAAAGAACAGGAATTTATTGTCTTGCAGTTTTAGAGGCTAGTAGTCCAAATTAAGGCCTTGGCTCTAAAGAGGTGGGACAAGGCCCTCTTTCCCAGTAGCCCCACATGTTCCTTGAAATTCCTTGGCTTATAAATAGATCCTCACATGACCTCTTCCCTTTGTCTTTCTGTGTCTGTCCTGCTCCTTTTGTAAGAATCCATTCCGAAGGGATTAAGTTTACCACTCTCCCTACTGCTATGATCTTGTTGATGCATCAAAATAAAACTTCTGTTGTTAAACAGGGTCACATTTACAAGTACAGGGATTAGGACTTCAACATTTTTTGAGGGGAGGGTACATAATTCAATCCATAACATATAGGATATTTATTAAATAGATAACATGTTATTGTTGTTAGGTGTTGAATCAATTTTGACTCATAGCATGGCATAATACAGCAGAACGAAACACTGCCCAGTCTTGTGACATCTTCACAATGATTGCCATGCATGAGCCCATCATTGCAGCTACTGTGGCAATCTATCTCATTGAGTGTCTTCCCCTTTTTTACTGATGCTTTACTTTACCGAGCATGATATCTTTCTCCTGAGACTGGTCTCTTCTGACAACATGACCAAAGTATGAGAGACGAAGTCTGGACATTCTTGCATTCTAGCTGTACTTCCTTCAAGACAGATTTGCTCATTCTTCTAGCAGTCCATGGTCCATTCAATATTCTTCACCAACACTACAATTCAAATGCATCAATTATTCTGTGGTCTTTCTTACTCATTGTCTAGCTCTCACATACATATGAGGCTATTGAAAATACCATCGCTTGGGTCAGATGCACTTTAGTCTTCAAAGACATCTTTGTTTTTTAACACTTGAAAGAATTTTTGCAGCAGATTGGCCCAGTACAATATGTCATCTGATTTCTTGATTGCTGCTTCCATAGGCATTATTTGTGGATCTTAGTAAAATGAAATTCTTGAAAAGTTCAATCTTTTCTCCATTTACCATGATGTTGCTGATTGGTCCAGTTGTGAGGATTTTTGTTTTATGTTGAGGTGTAATCCATACTGAAGGCTGTAGTTTTGATCTTCAGTAGTAAGTACTTCATGTCTTCTTCCCTTTCAGCAAGGAAGTTTGTGTCATCTGCATATTGCAGATAGTTAATGAGTCTTCCTCCAACCCTGGTGCTGCATTTCTCTCCCTATAGTCCAGTTTCCTGGATTATTTGCTCAGCACACAGATTGAATAAGTACGGTGAAAGGATACAGCCTTGACACACACCTTTACTGATTTTAAACCACACAGTATCCCCTTGGTCTTTTCAAATGACACTGTTCTATGCACAGGTTCCTCATGAGCACAATTAAGTGTTCTAGAATTCCCATTCTGTGCCATGCTATACATAGTTTGCTATGATCCACACAGTCCAGTGCCTTTGCATAGTCAATAAAACACAAATAAACATCTTTCTGGTATTCCTTGCTTTCAGCAAAGATCCATCTGACATTGATAAAATAGTGAAACATTAATTACTAAATGAATTTATTTATTTATTTTAAATAAGGATCAGCACAAAGCTGGTTCCTATGAGTTGGAGGTTAAAGATGTGCCAAATATCCAACTTTCCCAAACTGCAATGCCACGTCATCATCTCTAACATCAACTACTTCCCTTCCCCTCAGTACCCTCCCTGGTGTCACTGGGTTCAGTAATTCCCTGCAACATCGTACACAACTTGTTAACTGTACTTACAATTAAGTGGCTTATTAGGGAAGTAACAGGGTACAACTTGGGATAGGGATCAACTTGGAAATAACAGGAATAACTCAGAATGCAGTTCCTTAATCAGGACAGCTCCTTCTCTATCCGTCTTCCTTAAAGTTTAACAGGATGGAAAAACTGACTAATCTTTTTAGAGTTCTATGGACCTTATTTGCATGTTCCCAGCCCTACAAGTGTGCCTTGAACTTTATTTACATTATCAGCAAGTTATCCAACCCCCTTGGTGGGCCACAAGCAGCTCATTTGTATAGTCCCATCCAGTCATTTGGTAGGCGTCATGAGTATGACTAAGAATGCCATATTAAGTAATTCAAATGAACCACAATTACTAAGTATGATTTTAAGTGTATGTGTGTGTGTGTGTGTGTGTGTGCTTCTTATTTTTACATGCTATAGAAAAGCTATATATATATTTGACCCTGTTAATGAATATCTTCATTTTTCCTACCTTGCAAAGTCATGCTAAAAGGGATGTGTATGGCTACAGAAAGGTTTAAAACATTTGTGGGAAGGACATTGTATTTGTCATGGTCAATAACTAAGATTTGAGGGGTTTGTAATATTTTCAAAATATCTTTAGTATCAAATATATTGATGCAAAACTAGAATTTGGTTTATTCTCTGTTAAAATGACAATTTTTTCTTAGATTATTGATCTTCTCTTAATAAGAGGTTGTTGTTGTGTTGTTGTGTTGTTGTTATGTGCCGTCGAGTTGGCCCAGACTCATAATGACCCCTCCTTGGGTTTC
>NW_006921690.1:9597775-9608335 GCF_000298275.1 Orycteropus afer afer
TCCCACAGAATGTGGAAATTATTGGACGATATCATTAATATCACACAGAAGTAATATCTTACTGAAGATAATTCATAAACAGTTGCAGCAGTATACTGACAGAATTTCAAGAAATGCAAGCTGGATTCAGACGAGGATGTGGAAAGAGGGAAGTCATTGCTGATGTCAGATGGATCTTGGCTAAAAGCAAAGAATACCGGGAAGATATTTACTTGTGTTTTATTGACTATGCAAAAGCATCCAATTGTGTGAATCATAACAAATTAGGGGTAACATTGAGAAGAATGGGAATTCCAGAACACTTAATTGTATTCATTAGGAACCTACATAGACCAGGAGGCTGTTGTTTGAACAGAACAAGGAAACACTGCCTGCTTTAAAATCAAGAAGGGAATGCTTCAAGGTTGTATGTATCCTTTCACCATACTTATTCAGTCTCTATGCTGAGAAAATAACACAAGAAACTGGACTATGTGAAGAAGAACGTGGCATCAGGATTGGAGGAATAATCATCAACAACCTGAAATATTCTGATGACACAGCTTTGCTTGCTGAAAGTGAGGATAACTTGAAGGACTTACTGATGAAGATAGAAGAATACAGTCTGCAGTATGGATTACATCTCAATATAAAAGAAGACAAAAATCCTCACAACTGGACCTATAAGCAGTATCATGCATGATAAATGGAGAAAAGACTGAAGTTGTCAAAGACTTCACATTGCTTGGTTCTATAATTGATGAAAATGGAAGCAGCAGTCAGGATGTCAGATGATGTATAACACTAGGCAAATCAGTTGCAAAGGACTTCTTTCAAGTGCTGAAGAGCAAAGATTTCTCCTTGAGGACTAAGGTGCGCCTGACACAAGCCATGATATTTTCAATTGCCTTACATGCTTGCAAGAGCTGGACAATGAATAAGGAAGATCAAAGAAGAGTGGATGCTTTTGAGTTGTGGTGCTGGCCAAGAATGCTGAAAGTACTATGGACTACTAAAAGAACTAACAAATCTGTACTGGAAGAAGTGCATCCGGAATGCTCCTTGGAAGTGAAAACAGCCAGACTGCTTCTCAGCTACTTTGGTCATGTTGTCAGAAAGGACCATTCTCTGGAGAAGGATGTCATGCTTGGTAGGGTGGAGGGTCAACAAAAGAAGGGAAAGCCCTTAACGAGATGCATTGACAGAACGACTGCAGCAATGGGCTCAAGTATAGCAAGATCATGGAGCAGGCAGGGGATCGGGCAGTGTTTCATTCTGCTGTACATGAGGTTGCTATGAGATGACTCAATGGCACCTAGCAACAGGACTTCCAAAATAATGCTGAATAGATGTGTTGATAGAGGACATTCTTGTTCCATCCCCTTCCTATTCACAAGGGGAATGGTTTCAATCTCTTTCCATTGAGAAGAATGTTGGCTGTTGGTTTTGCATATATGCCCTTCATTATGTTGAAGAATATTACTTCTATTCCTATTTTGCTGAGAGCTTTTACCAGGAATGGGTGTTGGATTTTATCAAATGCCTTTTTTTGCATCGATTGATATGATTATGTGGTTCTTTTCTTTTGTTTTATTTATGTGGTTCTTTTCCTTTGTTTTATTTATGTGATGAATATGACGTTGATTGTTTTTCTAATGTTGAACTATCCTTGCAAACCTGATATGAACCTCACTTGGTCATAATGAATTATTTTTTTGATGTGTTGTTGGAGTCTATTGGCTAGGAATATGTTGAAGATTTTTGCATCTATATTCATGAAGGATGTTGGTTTGTAGTTTTCATTTTTTGAGATGTGTTTGCCTGGTTTTGGTATCAATGTTATGCTTGCTTCATGAAGTGAATTTGGAAAGAGTCTATCCTTTTATATGTTTTGGAATAGTTTGAGTAGGATTGGTGTCAGTTCTTCTCTGGATGTTTGGTAGACTTCTCCAGTGAAGCCATCCCGGCCAGGACTTTTTTTTTGTTGGTAATTTTTTATGACCTGTTCAATTTCTTCTTTTGCTATAGATCTATTCAACATTTCCACCTCAATCTGTGTTAGTTTAGGTAAGTAGTGTGTTTTTAGAAATCTATACATTTCTTCCATTTTTTCAAATTTATTGGAGTACAGTTCTTCATAGTATTCTGATACTATTTTTTTTTTATTTAGTTGGTTCTGTTGTGATGTCACCCCTTTCATTTCTTATTGTGTTATTTATATTCTTTCCCTCTTTTCCTTTGTTAAATTTGCCAGTGGTTTGTCAATTTTATTAATCTTTTCAAAAAACCAACTTCTAGTCTTGTTGATTTTTTTCTATTGTCATTCTATTTCTTTGATTTCTGCTCGAATCTTTATGATTTCCTTTCTTCTGGTGACTGTAAGATTTTCTTCCTGTTATTTTTCTAATTGTTGGAGACGTTGGTTTAAAGTGTTGATTTTGGCTCTTTCTTCTTTTTTGATGTGTGCATTTACTGCTATAAATTGGCCTCTGATCACTGCTTTTGCTGTGCCCCAAAGATTTTGGTATTGTGTTTTCATTCTTGTTTAATTCAAGGAATTTTTGAATTTCATTTTTTATTTCTTCTCTTACCCAGCCATTCTTAAGGAGGGTGTTGTTCAGTGTCCATGTGTTTACTCTTTTTCCATTGATCTTCCTATTGTTGATTTATAATTTTATAGTGTTGTCATCTGAGAAGATGCTTTGTAATATTTCAACATTTTAAAATTTATTAAGTCTTGCTTTATGTCCTAACATATGGTCTATCATGGAAAATGTTCCAAGTGCACTGAAAAAGGACATATATTGTGCTGTCATTGGGTGAAGTGCTCTGTAGATGTCTCAAAGATCAAGTAGGTAGATTGTATACTTTAGTTTTTCTGTGTCTTTGTTGAGTTTCTTTTCAGTCCTTCCATCTTTCATCGAAAGTGGTATATTAAAGTCTCCTACTATGACTGTGGAGTCATCTTTTTGTGTTTTCAATTCTGTTATTTTGTCTTTTCAATTCTGTTAAAGTCTGATTTCTGTATTTTGGGGCTCTTTCATTAAATCCATAGATATTTATTATGGTTATATCTTCTTGTTCAGTTGATCCTTTAAACACTATATAATATCCTTTCTTGTCTCGTGTGGTGGTTTTTGTCTTAAAGACAATTTTATCAGGAATTAATATTGCCACTCTTGCTTTTTTACTGTTGCCATTAGCTTGATAAATCTTTTTCCAACCTTTGATGTTTAGTCTATTTTTGTCTTTGTCTCTAAGGTGTGTCTCTTGTAGACAGCATATTGATGGGTTATGTTTTCTTATTTGGTCTGCAACTCTCTGTCTCTTGAATGATGCATTTAATCCATCAACATTCAGTGTAATTATTGACAAGTATGTATCAGTTGCTGTCATTATGTTATGTGTTTTTTCATGGTGTTCCTGATTTCTTTGTTCCATATAATTTTTTGTACTAAGCTCATTATATTTATGAATTGTGTTATCATTTCCTTTGTTGCTGTTGTTTTAGCATTTGCTAAATATTTGTGCTTGTCCTCTTTTTTATTGTGATGTGAAGGTTTATCATTTTTCTTTAAAGTTACCTTGTGATTTGTAATTTTCTCCCTGAGTTTAGAACAGTCCTTTCTATCTTGCAATGCTCTTGATTTCCTCACCATAGAGAAGTTCTATAACTATACTATTTCCCCCTCTTTTTTGTTTTTAGTTGTCCTCACTTGCCAATTGATGCCTCTGGTTCCCTGTTTACAATCTTGTAAGCTTGTTTTACTATAGATACTTCCATAGCTGTGTTGGTTTCTGGGTTATGCCATTTTGTATATTAATGGTCAGTTGTTTTTTGCTATTTTTGGTTCTCTGCTCACAGGACTCTCTTTAGTATCTCTTGTAAGGTTGGGCTGGTTTTAACAAATTCCTTTAATTTCTGCTTATCTGGAAATCTCTTAATTTCATCATCACATTTGAGGGACAATTTTGCTGAGTGTTTAATTCTTGGTTAGAAATTTTTCTCTTTCAGTCTTTTGAGTATACCATCCCATTGTCTTCTTGCCTGGTTTCTGCTGAGAAGTCAGAACTTAGTCTTATTGGTTGCCCTTTGTAGGTAACTTTTTGTTTTTCTTGTGCTGCTTTCAGGATTCTTTCTTTGTCTTTCATTTTGATGAGTTTGATGATGACATGTCTTGTGTATTTTCTTTTGGGGTCTATTCTGGTTGGGGTTCATTGGACTTCCAAAATGGATATATTCTCATCTTTCATCATATCAGGGAAGTTCTCCTCCAGCAAATCTTGGACAATTTTCTCAGTAGTTTTCTTTTTTTCTTCCTGTTCTGAAATTCTGGTTACATGTAGGTTCTTCCTTTTGATGGCATCCCACATGAATCTTAGACTTTCTTCATTTTGTTTTGATCTTTTTTCTGATTGATCCCTTTCCAGAGAAGTACTCAGGTATTTGTCTTCAATTTCATTAATTCTGTCTTCCATTGATTCGTTCTACTCCTTTGCCCTTTCAATGTGTTAATCTATTTCTGAAAATTTAGTATTAATATTCTGTATTTCTACCTGTAGATTTTGTGTCATTTCTAATTTTCATTTATTTGATCATTTTGCTCTTGTATTTTCTTTAGAAATTGCTCTAGGACTTTGCCTGTGTTTTCCTTATTTCTTTCATTGTTTTCCTTGATCTGTCTCTCAATCCTTTGATGATACCTGAGTATAATTCTTTTGAATTCCTTATTAGGGAATTCCAATGTTGCTTCTTCCTCAGGGATGTCTTCTGGGTCTGTGTCTTCTCCCTTGTTTCTACCACTTTATCTTGCTTCTTTGTGTGGACTGTGATGATCTGTTGTCTCCAACACATTGTGACATTGTTGTATTTATATTTAATTGGTGATTGTATGTTGGACTGATTCACCCAAGATTTCCTTTTTCTTTTTGAATGTATCTGGGTAAGCAGGTACTGTGTTCCTCTATTTGGTATTTGGCAGCACTTATGCACTCACCACCTGTCTCCTGGTACTTGTGATAGAGAATGAGAGTGGCTGCACAGATCTCTGTTAACTGTTTGTGAAGACCAGTTAAGGGTAAATCAGGCTCTTCTTTGTGGTTGTTTATCATTGGCCTGTTGGTGGAGAAGGAAGTGGTGACTCTCACTTAGTAAGTGGAGTTGCAAGTAGAGCAGGTGCGGTTGCATTGTATGGGCACAATTGGTGTTTCTCATTCAGTTAGACAAAAACAACAATCAAAAAATCATCAAAAAAGTAAAAGCAAGAGGCCAAAAAACACACCACATAAACACACAGGAACAATCACCAAAAAGAGAGAAAAAAGAAAAGAAAAGAGGAAAGGCAATAAATGGGAAAAAAAAAAATATTTAAAGAAATACTTTGAAAAGCCAAAAGAAATATGCATAGAAAAAGGAAAAAGAAAGAAAGAAAGACAGAAAGAAAGAAAAACAAAACAACCCCCCTCACAATGTCTGAGGAGGGGACAATAAGAGAAAAGAGGTACAATAGGAGAATAATGAATTAAAAATGGGAGAAATGAGAGAAAAAAAAAGGAATGAGGAGAACCACAAGAAAGAAAAAAAAAATGGGAACTAGGAACAGGGAAGAGAGAAAAAGCTGCAAACTAGAACCTGGGAAGGGAAGAATAAAGAATAATAATAAACAGGATAAAAAAAATAATAATTTTAAAAAAGACAAAACAAGAAAACTAAGAAAAAAAGGAAAAAGACTGGGCAAGGTTGGGCAGGACACCCAGGCTGTCAGAGCACACAGACTAGGATGGGATATCTGCTGTCCCAGAATGTGGGTGGGAGTGAGGAATGGCACACTTTCGTTCACTAAGAGGGTGTGGGGTATAAGAGTAACAAGGATAATATCACACCTTTCCAGTTGTTTGTGTCTGGAATGTTCTTGCATCCCAGGCAAATGTAGCCTATACTTTGTTGTCATTGTTGTTGTTATGTGCCGTCAAGTTGGACCCGACTAATAGTGTCAAGTTGGACCCTCCTTGGGTTTCTGAAACAGTATCACTACAGAAGTAGATTGCCCCATCTTCCTTCCAAGGAGTGGCTGGTGAATTTGAACCACCAGCCTTCTGGTTAGCAGTCAAGTGCCTTAGGCACTATGCTACCAGAGCTCCTAGCCTATTCTTAGGTACCTGGAATCTGAGAGAACACTGTCACTTTAAATGTCCAAAATGGTTGAACTGCTTGTTAACATTCAAAATGGCTGTGCCCTCTGGACAGCCACAGGTCCACCGATCAGCCTGTCTCCCTCTTTACTGCTTCCCCTTTTATTCACCGGCCACCAGTGCAGTCCTCCATGAAATCCCTGGCTAGCAGGGCCAATTTTTAGGTTAATTCTTACGTCCTAACACCACTTGGCAATATCTAAGCTGTTCGTGTTCTCAGGATCGCTGATAGACCGCAGCTCTGTATGTCTCCTTTCAGTGTTTTCTTGCAGGTTCTTCTGCTAGTTGGAGTTCAGTCCACTTCTGTATCCTTCCTTTCAAAACTCCTTCCAAAGCTCCAGGATTATTTTCTGTAGCTGTGTTAATTGGTTCCCCTTTTCTGTGTTGTCAACATTGTCACACACCCCCTTTTGTTCAAGACAAGTGATTATCATTCATCACTAAATATCTTGGAGGGAATCATGAACTCCCAAGTGGGGCAAGGCAGGGTCTAAGAAATAGTCTCTCAAGAATTCTTGTTGTCATTGTAAAAAAAGTTGAACCAACTATTTCAAAAACCAAAAACCAAACACACTGCCATTGAGTTGGACCCAACTCATAACAGCCCTTTCTTGGATTTCTGAGGCAGTGTCACTATGGAAGCAGATTGCCCAACCTTCCTTCCAAGGAGTGGCTGGTGGGTTTGAACCACCAGCCTTCTGGTTAGCAGTCAAATACCTTTGGCACTACGCCACCAGAGCTCACAAACCAACTATTTAGCAGTCAATTATTTTAGGGTTCTGGAAATCAAACAAGGAGCCCTGGTGGCACAGTGGTTAAGTGCTTGCCTGCTAATTAAAAAGTTGAGGGTTTGAACCCACCAGCCACTCTGTGGGAAACAGATGTGACAAAATGCTTCTGTAAATATTACAGCCTTGGAAATCCTTATGGGGAAGTTCTACTCTAACCTATAGGGTTACTCTTTAGGAATCAACTAGAAGGCAATGGGTTTGGAAATCGAGGATCTTAAAAGAGGGATGCTGAAAATTACAAAGAGAAAATTTTAAATAAAAAGTTGCATTAAAACAAAGAGCCAGGAACTGATGAACCTTCATGGAAACCCGGCCAGTGGATTCCTGGTGTTAGGGAGAGGAAAATCCTTTGGATATGCAGCATTGCTTATTAAGTTATGAGCCACTCTAGAACTAGGATGTTGATGTTCCTGGTGATTTTGCTCATAGTCTTGCTTTCATCTCATTTTGGGGTTTGCATGATCTGAATATTACATCTGAAATTGACTGAACATGCAATCAAAATGTATTGATTATTACTGGGGATTGGAACGCAAGCATTGTGATTTGGGTCTATGTAGTGTGTCTGCTTATTCCTCCATCTTACTGGAATTCCAACTTTGTCATCTTGAACTATTCTTTGAAATCTTCTGTTCAGCTCTTTTATCTTGTCACTTTTTCCATTGGCTTTAGCTACTCTCCATTTAATAGCATGTTTCAGAGTCTCTTCTGACATCCATTTTGGTCTTGCCTTCTTTCCTTGTTTTTTTTAATGACCTTTTTCTTTCTTCATGTATGATGTTCTTGATGTCATCACACAACTGGTCTGGTTTTTGCTCATTAGTGTTAAGTGTATCAAATCTATTCTTCAGACAGTTTATGGATTCATGTGAAATATAAACAAGGTCATATTTTGGCTTTCATGGACTTGTTTTAATTTTCTTCAGCTTCAACTTGAACTTGCATATGAGCAACTGATGGTCTGTTCAACAGTCATCTCCTAGCCTTGTTTTAGCTGGAGATATCAATCTTCTCCATTGCCTCTTTCCATGTATGTAGTTGACCTGATTCCTGTGTATTCCATCTGGTGAGGTCCATGTGTATAGCTGCCATTTATGTTGTTGAAAAAAACATATTTGCCATGAATAAGGTGTTGGTTGCAAAATTCTATCATGTAATCTCTGGCATCTCTTCTATCACCGAGGCTATATTTTCCAACTACTGATGATTCTTCATTTCCAACGTTTGCATTCCAATCAGCAGTAATAATCAATACATCTTGATTGCATGTTCAATCAATTTCAGATGAAATATTCAGGTTATGCTAACCCCAAAATGAGATGAAAGCAAGATTATGAGCAACATTACCAGGAACATCAACATCATCTTTCATTTGATTGATGTGTACTATCTTCAGCAGGAAAATTATGTGAGTTACTATTATTATTATTATTATATTATAAGGACAAGAACTCTGTTAAGTTTGGAGTACATGGCCAGACCACTAACTACATATACATGAATTGAAGCAGAAGACAATCTGGACCCAAACTGTCTTGAAAGATTGGACCAAGTTTTGCTGGGGTCCTGGAGAGAAGAAACCCTGTCAGCCTATCACATACCAAGTGCATTCTTATATATGTTGATCTTAAATCTTGGCTATCACTTCATATTATTTTAGTTGTTTTATAAAAGTTGTTATAGCCCCTGCTAGAAATCCCCAATTCCCCTGCATTTTCCATTAAGTCTCTCACTGCTACTTCTGCAGCTTCATATTTCTGCAACATACTCCAGCCCACAGTGAACTTTTTAGCTCTCGTTTGTTTTCCTCTTGTCTTTTTTTTCCCTTGAGTGAACCTGAACAAATGAAACTCAAAGCAATCAAGATATTACTTTGAAGAGTGGCCCTTACATTTTTGGCAATGTAATATTCTAAAATAATTACTGGAATGCTATGCCTCAGAAATGACTCTCTTGGTGCTTTTAACTAACTTAGAAGAATATGCATGCATGAAGCTATTCTAAGATGAAAGCAATGGCTTGACATTGTCTTAAAAATAACTTTAATTTGGATCCAATCAGTTTTATCACACTCTTATTCAAATTATCTGCCTTTAAGTAGAGAAGATTTAGTACACCTAGTAAAATATCAGGAAAAGAAACATAATGCCTTAAAGAAACCTGCTGTTGTTTAGAAAGCTGCATGAACAATTCCCATCTGCAAATGGTTATTTATTACTTAGTTATTTTTAGATTTTTTTTTTTTTTTTCCAGCCCCCTACCTTCCTTTCTTTTTGATGCATCGCTCACAGTAGCCTCTGGGTGTCTTTGCAGAGTTTAATAATTAGGGTTCCCATTATAGCTTACAAATAACATATAAGACAACATAAACACAGGATGCATCCACATATTCACCACATATTTACACATGGACAAGTAAACAGATGAGTGAAGATACCTTTCATCCTATGTTTTCAGTCAATGAGATAATAATAATTCCTCAAAAGCCAATAATTCTAAATGCATTACCATAATCAAGGAGCTAATTCTTTATTCAGAGATTATGGTTTGTCCAGGGCTATCCCTTGTGCCTGTAGGCTTTCCATGGAGCTATAAAAATTTTGAGCTCTGAAAATGATATTATCAGCTCTTGGGGGGGGGGTGGATAACCTGCAAAATCTTAGTATAACATTGTCTACTAGTCATCTGCAACTCAATTTTGAATGTAAAATAAGCTCTAATGTGGAATGTGTAAGCATTCTTACAGGCTTGGTTGATGCACAGTGGGTCTTTTATAAGTGCCTATGTTCTACCAAGGTCTTAAAATAAACTTGAGGTTGGTGTTAGAATTAGTGTGCTAGACTTGTGTTGGCTCCTGCTCAGAAAAACCTTATCCCGTAACAGCCCCAAGTGAATGGCTTTTCTTCGGGACACAGGTGACTGACTGGACCAGTTAAGTTGGTAACATGTATACTCTGTGACTTGGGTGGCCTGGTTTGAAAGGATGAGCTAAATAAATTAGATTCTTCCTTTTGGGAACTTGAAAATAAGTATGTGAAGGACTGTTGAACTGAAAGTTTGGGTAACAATGAAGCTAAATTAGTCATTAGGGGCCATCAACATGAAGGTGTTGTGGGAAAGCAGGACTGAGAGCTGAAAGGGAGCAGGGGTGTGGGGGGTAGAGAGAGATTGAGAGAAGGAGCAGACCTAATTCTCTGCTTTTGTTTTTGCTGACTCTTTGCTTTGGTTCAGCTGTTTTCTGGATTCCTGTGTCATCTGACTATAGCCTTACCTTAAGCCCACTGTTGCATACGAGCTAGCTTGATTTGCTTTCAGGATTTCCTTGTGCTATGGATTGAATTGTTTCCCCAAAAATGTGTGTTGTAAATCTCCACCCCATTGAGTCAGAATCCACTCGATGGCAATGGGTTTGGTTTGCTTTACCTGTGGTTATAATCCCATTTCAGAATGAGTTTTTTGTTAAGCTGATGAGGCAGTATTAGTTTAGGGTATGTCTTAAATCAGTCTTTTTTGAGCTATAAAAGAGCAGATTAAGTAAACAAGCAATTAAGCACAGGGGGGAGATACAGGCCACATGATCACTGTGATAGTTGAAGAT
>NW_006921690.1:9612524-9623040 GCF_000298275.1 Orycteropus afer afer
CCCTCTTTGGGTTTCCAAGGCAGGAAATCTTTATGGAAGTGGATTGCCCAATCTTCCTGCCACAGAGTGTCTGGTAGGTTTGAACCACCAACCTTCTGGTTAGCAGTCAAATGCCTTAGGCGCTATGCCACCAGAGCACATTAGATCCAGTGCCCTGAATTTGGACTTTTAGCCTCCTAAAGTGTGAGAAAATAAATTTCTGTTTGTTAAAGCCACCCACTTGTGGTACTTCTGTTATAACAGCACTAGATAACTAAGACACCTTGCTACCAAAAGAACTCTTAATAAAACGGAAGTTATGACAGAACACAGCACATCCTGCCTCCTTTCAGAGAATAGGCAGTTCCAGACCAGAAAAAGGAATCTGAGACTACATTTACAATGAGGACACATGGAGATTAAAAAAAAAAAAAGAGAGAGAGAGAGAGACAGAGGGTGCAATGGTAAAATGCTTAGGTGCTAACCTAAAGGACAGTAGTTTGAACCCAACTACTGTTCTGTGGGGGAAATGAGGCAGTCTGCTTTCCTAAAGATTTGCAGCCTTGGAAACTTTTTATAAAGTTGTTATATAGCCCTGCTAGGAAGATGGGGCAATCTACTTCAGTAGTAATACTGCCTCGGTAACCCAAGGAGGGGTCACTATGAGTTTAGTCCGACTCGACGGCACATAACAGCAACAACAGGAATTCACAATTACCCTTGCATCATTTTCCATTAAGTCTCTCACTGCTACTTCTGCAGCTTCGTATTTCTGTAACATGCTCCAGGTCACAATGGGGCAGTTCTACTCTGTCCAATAGGGTCACTATGAATCAGAATCTATTTGACAGCAGCGGGTGAGGGGGATAACATTCACACCACCTCTTATATAAATGTGAGAGGTATTCTGATGTAGAAGATGTAGGACTGTCAACACTTTTCTCCTCCCTAGGACTACCTCCCCTAACTTCTTAGGGGAGCCCTTTCCCTATTCATTCCCAGCAGGAGGAAGAGTGACAAAGCCTGGAAATTGGGAATGAAGGAGGGAAGGAGAGAGATGTGAACTTAGAATACTGACTTGGGATATTTTAGTTATTTAAAAAAAAAAAAAAAAAAAAAAAACCCACTAACTCATAGTGACCCTGCAGGACAGAGTAGAAATGCCATGAGGTTTCCAAGACTGCAAATCTTTAGGGAAGTAGACTGCCTCCTCTTTCTCCATCAGAGTGGCTAGTGCGTTCAAACTACTAACCTTTATAGTGTGGTAGAATTAAATACTACGAAGAGTCTGTGGATTAGATGCCTATGTTTTACAGCTCCTTGTGGGAAAAGCCTTTGTTATCTAACCACCTGTGCCACAAAGTTTCAACTTTTGGACCATATTTAAAGGTATCCTGGCTGGCATCCTTTCTTTTCACTGCATAGATCTTCACATGACTATCTTTCTTTTCAGGTAGGGCTCATTTAGAATGTCACCTTCTCAGCAAGGCCTTCTTTAATTTCCTTACTTAAGTTTAGTGGGGTAATTGCTGAATCATTTCATAACAGCAATGACTGTTATTTTTCTCATAACAATTATTGATATCTGAAATAATTTTGTTTATTTATATGAGAACAGGGATCTTGTCTTTGTTTACTACTGCTGTTCAGTGCTTATACTAATTCTTTAGACAAAGTAACAGCTCAATAAAATTTTGTTGAGTAAATGAACGATTAATGCTCTTACAATAGCTAATGCAATCATCTACCACTTTACAAGAAAAATTGCCAGAAATTCCAAATAGTCTTGGGGTGAATTTAAGATTATGAGAGTCTATTCCAACTTAAAACCATGGTAACAGCTGACAAGTCACATACAAACCTTTCTAATCAATCCCTTTAAAGAGAACCTGTAAGAACTATTCGTAGTCAACAAATTGAGGAGTTCCAGGCACCATAGTAAAGTTTGTTTGCTTAAATTTTTTGAACTTTTTAAAAACATTACTGTTATTGTTCTTCCCACAGTTATTGTAAAGTAGTAAAAAAGTCTATACATCTGTTATCTACATTTGATGATTATTGCTTTAAAATAATAATGTCCTATATACATAGAAGCTCTAGAAGCGTAGTGCCTAAGGCACTTGACAGCTAAACAGAAGGCTGGCGGTTCAAACCCACAAGCCACTCCTTGGAAGGCAGGTTGGGCAATCTACTTCCATAGTGATGCAGCCTCAGAAACCCAAGAAGGGGTTGCTGTGAATTGGGTCCAACTCGACGGCACATAACAACGACAACAACACACATCTCATAAGGAGCTCTGGTGTGGGAGTGGATAAGGTGCTTGGCTGCCAACCAGGTGATCAGCAGTTCTAATCCACCAGCTGCTCTGCAGAAGGAAGATGGGTTGATCTACTTCTGTAAAGATTTACAGCCTCAGAAACCCAATAGGGATCACTATGAGTTGGAATCAACTCGATGGCAGTGAGGTTTTTTTTTCCAATACATCTTATATCCACCAGTCACCTGTAATTCAGGAGCTCTGGTGATATAGCAATTAAAGCATTTGGCTGCTAACCAAAAGGTTGGTGGTTTGAACCCACCAGCTGCTCCTCAGGAGAAAAACAAGGCAGTCTGCTTCCGTAAAAATTTCCAGCCTTGGAAACCCTATAAGGGAATTCTATCCAATCCTAAAGTGTCACTGTGAGTCAGGATGGACTCAATGGCAATGGCCTTTTTGGTTTTCATCTGTCAATTTGTCACACTGTAGTGGATTTCGTGGTTCTATGATGCTGCTAGCTATGTCTTGGGCATTTCCAAGGTATTTCAAATGTATTCTGGTATTTCAAAAGGGTTACTCATGGTGGATAGGTTTCAGCAGATCTTCCAGACTAAGATTAGGAAGAAAGGCCTGCTAATCTTCTTCTGAAAATTAACCAAAGAATACCCTATGGGTCACCACAAAATATTGTTTAATATAGTGCTGCAGGATAAACGTCCTAGATTCAAAGGCCCTCAGAATCACAGTAGTCACAACAATGGAGCTGGGCATATCAAATATTATGAAGATGGCATGGGACCAGGCAACATTTAATTCTGTTTTTCATGGGGTTGCCAAGAATGGAGCTGACTCAGCATTAACAAAAATAACAGTATATTTGTATTGTGTTTTTATGATTATAGAACATAGTCCCATACTTTTCTCTTCTGATTTATACTCAAGATCTTGTGAAATAAGATTGATACTATTATTCACATATTTAAATATAAAGAAATTGAGATGCACAAAGATTAAGAGTCTTGCTACAGGCTCCAAAGCCAGAAGGCAAGAGAGACAGTCCTACAATCTCAATTTCTGGTCCCTGTTCCAGCCTCTCAAGCCCTCCAAGAGTAATTATTTTGGTTAATATTTGCTTTTTCCCCAATGAATATTGTAAATCATTTGAATTTCATTGTCGATATTATTATAAATTTATTTTAAAATTCAGATCTATGTATGAATTTGGAAAAGGACTCTTTGCTAAAAACTCTGTAAAGGAAACTGTCAGTGTTTACGTTCCCATGTGACCTTTGGAGATGTCAACTTATGATCTGTGTGCTTACTGTGAACAAGAGTTGACTTGTGAGGCAGATTGAGAACTAGATTAGAGGGCTTCTGGTGAATATACAAAACATGATGTGAGAGGTGCAGTTCTCAGGACTCACCGATGAGAAATCATAAATTAGCATCCTTGTAACACTCAGGAGCTCTGGTGGTGAAGTGCCTAAGGCATGGGACTGCTAACCAGAGGTTGGTGGTTCAAACCTACCAGCCACTCTGTGGAAGGAAAATAAGGCAATCTATTTTCATTAGATTTACTCCCTTAGAAACCCAATGGAGGTCTCTACAAGTAGAAATCAACTGTATGACAGTTTTTTTTTTTTTTTTTAATAGCACTCATACGTTTAAGCTTTTTTTGTTTGTTTGTTTCAAAATATATCAGTTGGCTAATCTCCAGAATTGTGTTTTTATTTTCATCCAGAAATGGAGAAAAATGAAAAAATGGCAGAAATAATTTTTAGAGATAGATTTTCTTACTGATCTGCATTCAGTGGAAATTTCTTCCACATGAGACTACCCTACAACTATGAAACTTGTTTTGGAATGTTGTGCTGGGCAAGGTGTTCCTAACACTTAATGAAATCAGAGGGAATGCTGGCATGATGAAGAAGAGGCAGTCAGGGTGGCAATAAATGTAGCCTTTTATACACACCTGGAGGAGGCACATAAACATTTTTAGTCTGTAGAACAGAGGCCCTTTACAAGCCTTGGTGATGCTTGTCTTTGAGGGTAAAAAGTGTTTATCAAAAAAAAAGTGTTAATCAAAACCAAAATGGAGGAGTAGAGGAATAAATCTTTAGAAAATAAAATCCAACTTGTTCCATGATCATTAAGCATTTTTAAAGGAGCTGTTAGTGAGTTTGGAACACATTCTTGGCAGGAAGTATACCATGATCTCTTGTTTTTTATTGAAAGGCTCATGTTATAGTCTATGGGAAAAGTTCTTTAGCATAAATCATTAGAGTTACTGCAGAAAGTATGGTGGTGGTAGTATCTGTAGGAACTGAAAGACGACCCTATATGAAATCTTGTCTTTATTTTTACCTGTGTCCTGAGCCTGCTCCTGAATGATGACAACTGACATAGTAGTAGATGATTTTTATCTGCACCAAAGTCTGATACTTCATTATAAGCAAGTCTTCACAGATTGCTTCATTTTCTAACCAAATATAAGGAAAGTAGAACAAATTGCTAAAAAAGGATGACTATATTTTACCTTGTTGTGTGTCTTACAGAGAAGATCTCACCAGAAGCATTGCACTACATTGGTGTATCACTATTAATGATGGGGTGTGTTGTAAGTACTTATTTCAATTAAAGAATGACATTTTCCATTGATTTGAATTTAGAAAAAAGAATCTGAGAATATTTAAAGTTATACCAACTAAATTTCACCCAGTTGGCTTGAGATGCATTCTTACATGGAAGAGAAAAAGAGGTCATGGTAGTCAGGAAATGAAATCTCTGGAACTCAGCTTATTTATTCAATAATCTGTAGCTTTGAGATTGCTCAGGGGAGTGTATTGTGTACATGAACTACATCTGTGCTAGGTGCAAAGGTAGAAAAAAGGATTGAGAATCTTGTTATGCAGCATCATTTAATAGTCCCATGTTCAAACTTACCATATATATCTAAATTTTGGGTGCTTTGTTTTTCTCCATGCATGTTGTTCTGTTCTATAAGCCTTTGCAATATAGCCCCTTCTGACACAAAGATCTTTCTTTATAACCTCAGTTGGGTGCCCTTCTCTCTGCCCTTTTTGTAAACTTTTACCAGAGCCTTATCACATGAATGTGTTGTTGTCTCCTGCCATCTGGACTTCTCCATCAATGGTAGGCATTGGCATTGCCCTTCGCACAGAGCTGCAAACAGTGCTGTGAGCCTAGAGGGCAAATGAATGGTTCTTCTTATGCAATATCCTTCCTTTCCTGGGTTGATGTTTCCTCATGGTCAGAAGAAGCAAATATATGTTCCTAATGTCTTAAGATCTGATTAACACCTATGTGCACAAGATGGAATGAGAGGTGGTGGTGAAGAAAAAAAAATCTACAAGGAAAAAAAAAAATAGCTGAATGACTCACATTTAATTAGGAATTATTGACTGCTCAGAACATCTGCATTAAATTTGGGAATGGGAGGTATGGGGCCAACTCAACTAAGGCTTTCTCACCCAACATCATTGCAGAACTTTAAAGTTACTTGAGAGACTAAGGGAAACACATAAAAAATTGTTGTCTTTATATTTCTCTCCCAACACAGTCACCAAACTGTTTGGACAAACAGAAGCCTCTTACATTATTCATTTATTTTAAGATATTCTTATCGAGTGTCTACTCTGGGTCACCACCACTTGTCTGTCACTTTGTTGTACTGTGGTGGCTTATGCATTGCTGTGAAGCTGGAATATATGTCATTGTTATTTCAAATATCAGCAGGATCACCCATGTTGGACAGGTTTCAACAGAGCTTCCAGACTAAAACAGACTGGGAAGAAGGACAATGCTATCCACTTCTGAAATATATTGGCCACTGAAAACCTTATGAATAGCAGTGAAACACTGTCTCATGTAGTGCTGGAAGGTGAGCCTCTCAGGTTGCATGGTACTCAAAATACGACTGGGGAAGAGCTGCTTCCTCAAAGTAGAGTTTAATGACATGGATGGAGTAAAGCTTTTGGGACTTTCATTTGCTGATGAGGCAAAACTCAAAACGAGAGAAAAAACAACTGAAAATATTAATAAATAATTGAAACAAAGATGTACGAAGTATGAAACTAGGAAGATTGGAAGTTGTCAAAAATGAAATGGAAGGCATAAAGATCAATATCCTAGACATTAGTGAGCTGAAATGGACTGGTATTGGCCATTCTGAATCTGACAATCATATGATCTACTGTGTTGGGAATGACAAATTGAAGGGAAATGGCATTGCATTCATAGTCAAAAAGAACATTTCAAGATCTCTCCTGAAGTACAATGCTGTCAGTGATAGGATAATAGCCATGTACCTACAAGGAAGACCAGTTACTATTAATATTATTCAAATTTATGCACCAACCAAGAAAGACAAAGATGAAGAAATTGAAGAATATTACCAACTTCTGCAATTTGAAATTGATCAAACATGTAATCAAGATGTATTGATAACTACTGATGATTGAAATATGAAAGTTGGAAACAAAGAAATATGACCATGGTAATAGAAATGACACCAGAGATCATGTGATATAATTTTGCAAGACCGGTGATTTATTCATTGCAAATATCTTCTTTCAACAGCATAAAATAGAGGGGATACATGTGGACCTTGCCAAATGGAATACACAGTAATCAAATTGACTATATCGGTGGAAAGAGGTGAGGGAGAAACTCAGTATCATCAGTAAAAACAAGGCCAGGAGATAACTCTGGAACAGACCATTAATTGCTCATATGCAAGTTCAAGTTAAAGCTGAAGAAAATTTAAAAAAGCCCATGAGAGCCAAAATATGACATTGATTATATCCACCTGCATTTGGAGACCATCTAAAGAAAAGATCTGACATTGAACATCAATGACCAAAGACCTACAAGTTGTGGTGTGACATCAACAACACCATATCAGAAAGCAAGAGGTCATTAAAAAGACAAGAAAGGGACAGAAAAAAAAATGGATGTCAGAAAAGACTCTGAAACTTGCTCTTGAATGGAGAGTAGCTAGAGCAAATGGAAGAAATGATGAAATAAAAGAGCTGAACAGAAAATTTCAAAGGGTGGCTTGAGAAGACAAAGTAAAATATAATAACAAAATGTGCAAAGACCTGGAGTTAGAAAACTAAAAAGGAAGAATATCCTCAGCATTTCTTAAGCTAAAAGAAACAATTCAAGCCTTAAATCACAATATTGAAGGATTCTACGGGAAAAGTATTGAGTGATACAGGAAGCAACAAAAGAAGATGGAAGGAATACACGGAGTCATGGTACCAAAAAGAACTGGTTGATGTTTAATCATTTCAGGAGGTAGCATATGATCAAGAAGCAATGGTATTGAAGGAAGAAGTCCAAGCTGTACCAAAGGAATAGGCAAAAAACAAAGCTCCAGAAATTGATGGAATAACCATTGAGATGCTTCAGCAAATGGATGCAGTGCAGAAGGACCTTACTCAGTTATGCCAAGAAAATTGGACGACAACTCCCTGGCTAACTGACTGGAAGACATCAATATTTGTGCCCATTCCAAAGAAATGTGATCTCAGAATATGAATATTATCAGCCAATATCATTAATATCAGGTGAAAGTAAAATTTTGCTGAAGACAATTCAAAAATGGTCACAGCAGTACATTGACAAGGAACTTCCAGAAATTCAATCTGGATTCAGAAGAGGATGTGGAACTAAGGATATCACTGCTGATGTCAGATGGATATGGGCTGAAAGAGAAGTATATTAAGAAAGATGTTTACTTGTGTTTTATTCACTCTGCAAAGGCATTTGACTGTGTGGATCATAACAAATTATGGGAATTCCAGAATGCTTAATTGTGCTCATGATGGATATGTACATAGACCAAGAGGCTGTCGTTCAAATAGAACAAGGGGATACTGCATGATTTAAAATCAGGAAGGGTGTGTGTCAGGGTAGTATCCTTTCATGATACTTATTCAATCTCTGAGGCCTGGGGCTCAGGAGCTGCTTTTCACTTTGGGGCAGCTCTATTCCAAGGCCAGGGTCTGAGATAGGTGGGCTCAGGGCTTGGGGCTACTTTTTGCTTAGGGGCAGCTCTACTTTAAGGCAGGGGCCTGACGTAGGCATGCACAGAGGGGTTTGTTGTTGTTGTTGTTGTTATATGCCATGGAGTCAGACCCGACCCATAGCAACCCCTCCTTGGGTTTCTGAGATGGTATCACTACAGAAGTAGATTGCCCAACCTTTCTTCCGAGGAGTGGCTGGTGGGTTTGAACCACCAGCCTTCTGGTTAGCAGTCAAGTGCCTTAAGCACTACACTACCAGAGCTCCCCTCAGAGGGATTAGGAACAACTAAAGGAGATGAACTTGTCTGTCAGTTTGTCTTGTGGTGGCTTATGTGTTGCTGTGAGGCTGGAGGCTGTGCCACCAGTGTTGCAAAATGCCAGCAGGGTTACCCATGGAGGGCAGGTGTCAGCAGGGCTTTGGGCTAAGACAAACTCAGAAGAAGGAAGAGGCCATACACTTCTCAAAATAAATAAAAAGGCCAGTGAAAACCTTATGAATAGCAGTGAAACACTGTCTGATATTGCGGTGTAGTAAATTACTTAGTGTGGCTTTTCTACCCAAGTCTTTGTAAACTCCAAAATGGGAATTGCTATTAGCAACTGAGGAGATCTTGATTGCTAAAGCTGCCCACCTGGAGTATTTCTGTTGAGAGTGGCACAAAACAATGTTCTAGGAGGTTCCTACTCTCTCTCAGTTGCTTAGAGTTCTGATGCTGTGATTGGCTAGTTTGACCACTCTGCTGGGCTCAAAAGGATGCCTCCTAGAGGCAGAACTCCATCTGACTGCTGGTTGAGGAAGACGTGCTGCTGAAAGAGACATGTGTTGCTGGGGAAGAGATGCAAGAGACATGCATTGCTGAGTGAGACACCGAGGGACCAGCACTGCTGGGAAAGAGACTGTGAGAGACTGTTGGCTGAGGGATGGTAGGCTGGGAGAGAGACTGAGTATTTTTCCTGAACTTGAATTGTAGCCTGTGGTGCTTCCCTAATAAACCCCATAATCTGTGAGCTCTGTGCGGCCACTGCAGTGAATTATCGAACCCAGGAGAGAGGTGGTGGTGCTTTGGGAGGAACAGTTGGTGAAAGGGCTGGAGGGAGGCAGCATGTCTGGCCTTGCAGTAATAGGCCTTGGGTTACTGCTGGTAATCCTGTCTTCCTCTTGTAGGATTAGAGGAGGTCAGAACATGTGGCCTCCTTGCCGTTTTTGCAGATATATTACTGGAAAGCTTTATGAATAGCCCTGAAACATTGTCCAATATAATGCTGGAAGATGAGCCCATCAGGTCAGAAGGCACTCAACATTTGCCTGGATAAAAGCTGACACCTCAGAGTAGAGATGACCTTAAATGATACGGATAGAGTAAAGCTTTCAGGACCTCCATTGGCTGATATGGCACAACTCAAAATGAGTAGAAACAGATGCAAACATCCATTAGTAACTAGAGCATGGAATGTAAGAAGTATGAATCTAGGAAAATTGGAAGTTGTCAAAAATGAAATGGAATACATAAAGATAGATATCCTAGACATTAATGAGCTGAAATGGATTGTTTTTGACCATTTTGAATCAGATAAACATATGATCTACTCTGCCAGGAATGACAAATTGAAGAGGAATAGTGTGGCATTCATGGTCACAAAGAATGTTTCAAGATCTGTCCTGAAGTACAACACTGTCACTGATAGCATAATATTCATACGCCTAAGAGGAAGACCAGTTAATACTACTATTATTCAAATCTATGCACTTAACCACCAAAGCCGAAGATGAAGAAATTTAAGATTTCTATCAATTTCTACAGTCTAAAATTGACTGAACATGCAATCGAGATGTGTCGATTTTCACTGGTGATTGGAATGCAAAAGTTGGAAACAAAGAAGAGTTACTAGAAGTTGGAAAATATGGCCTTGATGATAGAAATAATGCTGGAGATCACATGATAGAATTTTGCAAGACCAATGACTTATTCACTCCAAATATCTTTTTTCAACAACATAAGTGATGGCTATACATATGGACTTCACCAGATGGAATACATAGGAATCAGATTGACTACATATGTAGGAAGAGGAGATGGAGAAGTTCAATATCTTTGGCCAAAACAAGGCCAGGAGCTGATTGTGGAACAGACCACCAACTGCTCATATGCATGTTCAAGTTGAAGTTGAAGACAATTAAAACAAGTCCACAAGAGCAAAAATATGACCTTGATAATATCCCTCTGAAGGT
>NW_006921690.1:9624540-9686916 GCF_000298275.1 Orycteropus afer afer
ATGCTTTTGAGTTGTGGTGCTGGCGAAGAATGCTGAAAGTACCATGGACTGCTAAAAGAACTAACAGATCTGTCCTGGAGGAAGTGCAGCCAAAATACTCCTTAGAAATGAGAATGGCCAGACTTTGTCTCACCTAATTTGGTCACGTGGTCAGAAGGGACCATTCCCTGGAGAAGGATATCCTGTTTGGTAAAGTGGAGGGTGGACAAAAGAGGGGAAGGCCTTCAACGAGATGGATTGACACGGTGGCTGTGACAATGGGCTCAAGTATGGCATGGATCCTGGGGCTGGCGTGGGATTGGGTGGTGTTTTGTTCTGCTGTGCATGGGGTTGCTATAAGTAGGAAATGACTCGACAGCACATAACAACAACGACAACAGCACAGCCAACACCAATAGAAGCAGCAGTCAAGACATCAGACAATGTATTACATTGGGCAAGTCTGCTGCAAAAGACTCTTTCAAGTGATGAAGAGCAAAGATATCTCCTTGAAGACTAAGGTGTGCCTAACCCAAACCATAGTATTTTCAATCGTCTCTTATCCAGGTGAGAACTGGACAATGAATAAGGAAGACAGAAGAAGAGTTGATGCTTTTGAGTTGTGGTGTTGGAGAAGAATTCTAGGAGTACCATGGTCTGATAAAAGGACTAACAAATTTGTCCTGGAAGAAGTGCATCCAGAATGCTCCTTGGAAGTGAGAGTGGCCAGACTTTGTCTCACCTACTTTGGTCATGTTATCAGAAGGAACCGTTCCCTGGAGAAGGATATCATGCTTGGTAAAGTGGACGGTCAACGGAGGGTCAATGAAATAGACTGACACAGTGCCTGCAACAAAGGGCTCAGGTATAGCAAGGATCATGAGATTGGCACAGGACCAGGCAGTATTTCTTTATGCTGTGCATAGGGTCGCTATGAGTCAGAGATGACTCAAAGGCACCTAACAACAACAATAACATTCAATCTCTATGCTTAACAAATAATACGAGAAACTGGACTATATGAAGAAGAACGCAGTATCAGGATTGGAAGAATACTTATTAATGGCCTGTAATATGCAGACAACACAACCTTTCTTGCTCAAAGTGAAGATGACTTGAAGCACTCACTGATGAAGATTAATGACTACAGTCTGCAGTATGGATTACACCTCAACATAAAGAAAACAAAAATCCTCACAACTGGACCAATAAGTGGTATCATGATAAATGGAGAAAAGATTGAAGTTGTCAGGGATTTCATTTTCCTTAGATCCACAATCAACACCCATGGAAGCAGCAGTTAAGAAGTGAGATATCATAATGCACTGGGAAAATGTGCTGCGAAAGACCTCTTTAAAGTGTTAAGGAGCAAATATGTCACTTTGAAGACTAATGTGTCCCTAACACTTTGAAGCCAGAGTATTTTCAACTGGCTCATAGGCATATGAATGTTGGACAGTGAATAAGGAAGACCAAAGGAGAATTGATACCTTTGAATTGTGGTGTTGTCAAAGAATACTGAAAATACCATGGCCTGCTAGAAGAATAAACAAATCTTTTTCAGAAGAAGTATAGCCAGAATGCTCCTTGTTGTTGTTGTTGTTATGTGCTGTTGAGTCAGACCCAACTCATAGCGACCCCTCCTTGGGTTTCCAAGGTGGTATCATTACAGAAGTAGATTGCCCAACCTTCCTTCTGAGGAGTGGCTGGTGGGTTTGAACTGCCAGCCTTCTAGATAGCAGTCAAGTGACTTAGGCACTATGCTTCCAGAACTCCCATAATGCTCCTTAGAAAGGAGAATGGCCAAATTTGGTCTCCAGTAGTTTGAGCATGTTGTCAGAAGGGACCAGTCCCTGGAGAAGAATATCATGCTCAGTAAAGTAGAGGGTCAGCAGATGGATTGACACAGTGGCTACAATGATGGGCTCAACCACAGCAAGGGTTGTGAGGATGGTGCTGGACAGTGTTTCATTCTGTTGTTTATAGAGTTGTGAGCTGGATCCTATGATGGCATCTAACAACAGCAGCACCACTCTGCAACAGGTATAGTGCTAGATGCTTAGGGGTTCAGCACTTGTTTTCAGGAAGGTGTCACAGGCTTTCTGGGGAGACAGTGGAGAAGTACATAGAACACTGCAATTCACTGAGGGCCACAGTAGTCAGAGAGAACAAAAACATTTATAATGGACTTAGTTTATACCCCACAGGGCCTCCAATGGTACTTTTACAAAAGAAACAGATCTGCTGCACTTTGTCCCTGAGCGCTGGTAGCATGGTGCTTAAGGCACTTGACTGCTATCCAGAAGGCTGGCGATTCAAACCCACCAGCCACTCCTCGGAAGGAAGGTTGGGCAATCTACTTCTGTAGTGATACTGCCTTGGCAACCCAAGGAGGGGTCACTATGAGTTGGGGCTGACTCGATGGCAGTAACAAGTACAACATATAGTCAAAAGTTTCCTAGTGTGCCTGAAACATTTATATTACCACTGAGAGAATTCAAAGCCAAGGATAAAATATTTGTGGCGATAGGTGTATTTGGGGGTAGGGAGCTTAAAGAATTTTTACTAGTCAATGACTTAGAAAGGATGCAAAGAATTTTTTCCTGTCCAATGAAAATAATTTTTGGAAAGAGACAAGGTAGATTTTTGTTGGACACAAGCAAAGCATCTTCCGACTATTGTTTATTTGGGCTGAGTTTCTAAGAATTCCTGAGAGAATTTCAAGAAGAGAAATAGAATGTTTCTTATTTGGTTTATAAATAAATCACTTAAAAGGGCGAACAGTTGTGTGTATGGGAGGAGGGAAAGATTGAGGGTATTATATGTCTTCTCAATTGGAGCCAATCTCTCTCTCCACCTTCTAGCCCCTGCTTCTCCCCAGTGCCATAGCCCCTGTGTTCTTCACGTAGCCAATCCAATTCCCACGATTCCTCAGAAGAATCATGTCTTCCCTTCTGAACTTTTGCCTGATTCTCTCACATTACATGCTGCTCCATTCTGTATCCCAGGAACACCATCTTTATACTTTTATCATAACATGCATCTCGTTGTTCTGTAATTTGTCTGTGTATTTGTGATGCCCACTGGCTTGTGAGGACTGAAGGATAGAGACCATGTGGTAATATCATGACTAGGATCCAACATAGGATCTGTCTATATAGCACAGTCAACAGACCTGAGTCTGAGGTCTAGTGCTCTCAATAACTGGCTATGTGGCTTTGGGCAACTTAGTTAAGCGTTGTTATCTTTGGTTTGCTACTCTATGAGACAGTGATAATAATAGTGCTTACCACATATTTAGTCACGCAGATAGATTTTGAAAATATATCAAAATCCATTGCTGTTGATTCCAACTCATAGTGACCTTACAGGACAGAGTCGAACTTCCCCATGGAATTTTCAAGGCTGTAAATGTTCACTGAAGCAGACTGCCTTATCTTTCTCTTATGGAGCAGCTGGTGGGTTTGAACCACTGATCTTTTGGTTAGAAGCTGAATGCCTTGACCACTGCACCACCAGAGCTCATATACATGTAAAGAATTTAGCCCAGAGTTAGGCAGTAGGTACACTCAATCAATGTTACTGCCTTGATCAAGTCCTCAATAAATACTTATTGTATGATCTGAGTGAATGTCTTGGTGAGAGTGTCATTTTCTAGGCTATAGTCTCCCTGTGCTGTACTAATTCAGATTCCTGCTACCTAAGAAATACAAATATTTATAAAGTCCTCAGGTGTTTTAATCTTTAAAGTTCTCTGGGCCCTGGTAGGAACTACAGATGGCACAGGGAATCATTATTCATAAAGTTTTAACATGAGCCAATTAAAATGGTCAGTCTTCGCTATAACTGTCATCTTTTGTACATCCCCAATCTAATTTTCCATCTCCCTGAAAGCATCCCACAGTTGCTCTGGACTGATTTTACAAATTGCTTTTGGGAAACTAGTCCCAAGATCCTGTGCCCTCAGCCCTGCCTTCTACTATCCCAAGAAACATCCTTTGATGAACCGACAATATCCACGAACTATCTGCTTCTGATATGTATAAAACTACACAGTGACTGCATCACTTTGTGGAGAAACAGAGTACTTGGGGCAGCATGAAGGATAGTATTAACATGTGGAGAAATCAACTCTACCTGGTTGCTGTAATCAACTATCCCAAGGAACGAATAAGGCAAAGAGTCTCCTGGGATCCATTGGGGAGATACCTTTCTCTCAGTCTTCCACCAGCAGCTGAAACTAGGGGTGGCAGGTAAAATTTTTCATGCCCAAAGTCCAAGCTTCACTAACAAGAAGATGCTAGGAAAATCAGGCCTCATGCCAGATCTTCCCCAACCCCTTTCCTTTTCTTTTCACTGAGATAATTCAAACATTTTCAGTTATTTAAAAAAGAAAAGAAAAGAAAAATCCAGCAGGTACGGAAAGCAGTCTTCCAGGTGTCCTATACCAAGCCAGCACCGACTAGTGAGCAAGTGCAGGGCATATCTATAATTCAGCTCAGGAATATTTCCCTTAATAATTAATACAGCGCCACAAAGGAGGAGGCCCAATAGGGCCCTCTAACAAAGCTGTTGGCAAAGGACGATCGATCGTGGCCGCCCAGGCGCCAAGTGGCACGCCCGAAGTGGGATTTGCTCTAGCGGTGAGGTGCGCAGGGCCACTGCTTGCTTGGCCTATTAGGAGCGGGCAGGTGCCCAAGACCCGGTCGCCACCTGGGCTTCTGGTGTGCGTCAGTTTCTGTGTGTAAATTCGTGCTCAAGGCTAACCTTCATTTTGGTGTATTTGTGGGAATTGCATATTTCCATCCACGCTCAGGGGCATTTCCTAAATTAGCCATCCACTAAGCAAACGTGCGAGTCCGTCCTGGGGTGAGGATGCTGCTGCGAGCCTACTGACCACCCCACCGCCGGCAAGGTAGAACTTTTTGTTTTAAATGGAGGTAGATGATGCTACAGATCCGGCCACTACCGTACAGCCAAAGCTCCGAGCGAGTCCTATTTCTTTTTCTGCTGCAACAGGTTTCCTGGGGGCTCCTCCCGTGTCCTTCCCAAGCCCCCTGCTCCTTGGCTGTACTTGAAACCTGCTGGAAGCGCTCCAACTCTCTCCAGTCCGTACGAAGTGCCCAGCCTAGGCCTAATTCCAATTTCTGCCACCATCCCTCACTGGGGGTCCAGTAAGCGTTTAGAGTCAGCCTCCTGCACGACCCGGAGGTCAGACCCGCGCGCTGAGGCCCGACCAACTCCGGTGAGCTGAATGCCTTGACCACAGGCGAAGACCGAGAGGGCCGCGGCGCGCTCACAGGCTCAGGGAAAGCACCTTGGGGGCAGCCTCGCCAGAGATAGTACCGTGCCCCCGACTCCACAAACCCGTCCAGGGGATAGAGGAGAAGACGCCCGGGAGCACCCCGGTTTCAAGACCGGACTTCCTCTCGGGTGTCCTTTCCCAACTTCTCTGGGGACCCCCGCGATGCCGTCGGGACCCTCATTCCAGCTCCAACAAGGCTGATTCCCCCTCTGGGATTTGTTCTTTGCCTCTGAGGCTACAGCCAGCGGCTCCTGGACTTGTTCCCAGTCGCTCCCCAGAACTCGGGAATCAGGGTGCCAGGACAGGGGGCGGGGAGTCGTAACGTCGTGACTGAGCCGGACTGGCCGCGCGGGGAGGCGCCCCTGGAGACTGCCTGGAACACCACACCCTCGCCCAGGCCCTGGCCCCGCCCCCGCCCGGCGCGCGTTCGCGGCCAGGGGAGGCGTGTGCTGCTTCTGCAGCTAGCGAGAGGGAGAGAAGGATGGATATGGGAGGAGGAATTCAGGCTTAACAAGTGATCGCTGCTGTCTAGGATTTTGTTTCTTTTTTGGGGGAACCTTGACTTCCTTACTGAGTCGAGCCCTCTCGTGCTGAACTCTAGAGGAACCAGGACTCTTGGGGTCTTCCCCAAGGCAACCCGATCCCCGGTCCCCAGGCTCCAGCAGCAAGGACTCTGTGGCCAGGCAGCAGAACTTGTTCCGTGGATGTTTTGGAGCCTCTACCTGCCAAACCCGGAGTGCACTCTTCTACCCCAAGATCACTCTTCCCCTCCTCCAGCTGTTTCAGCTTGAGGAGGAAAAACAAACCAACCCGGGGATTGTCTTTATTTTTGTATCTCGCCCTGCCTGGGAACGGTAAGTATGATACCTTTCTTATCTTTCCTCCACCCTCCTCTTTTGGCTGCTAAGAAACAGTGGACATTTGGGGGATAAATAATATCGGGAATGTGACAGAAGGGCATGAATGGAAGGCAGTTAAAAATAAACCAGGAGGGGGAAGAAGGGGGGTGCAGATGCTGCGCGGCGCTCCGGGGGGCCAACAGTTGTTATTTTCCTAACCCCGAGGATGGGGTGCGTGCGCCCTGCTTAATGTGCGGGAGCGGGAACCTAGGTGTGGAGGCGAGGGCGCGATTAAAGATGTCGTTCCCCAACGAGGTGGGGTTTAGATTTAGCATCGTTGTGCCTCATCCCAGCCTCACCGGTTCTGTTCCTTTGGGAACAGCTGGTGAACGGGTTTGAATTGCTGCCTCTCCCAACATTCGGTTTTGCGTGCATTTTCTAAGCATTTGAACAACACATAGGGACTGTATAAATGGCGTGCGTTGAAGTGTATGTTTCTCATGGGGTTGGCCTTTCGGATTCATATTCTCTCACTCTCTTTCTCTCCCTCAGAGATAAGGTTCAGGTACCAGTTTAAGATTGTTGCAGGAATTAGCCCTAAGAGATGAAAACAGCGCTTGTCATTGGGGTGTGGGGGGGGGGGGGGGAGGGGGGGGGGGGGGGGAGGGGAGGGGGGGGGGGGGAGGAGAGGCGGGCTGCTTGGCTGTTGTTAGGGGCTGCAGGGATTGGGGAAAGAGGTAGTCTGCAGAATCCTATTAGTTTAACAGTGTTAAGGGAGGAAGGGAAATTTTCCTGCAAAGGTCTTTCCTATTAAGGCTCCCTGGAGTCAGCTTGAATGGATTTTTCTAATATGAATACCTGGGGAAGGAAGATTTTAAACCACTCTGGTTTGCTGACAGGATTTTTATTTATTTCTTTTTCATTTATTTATTTTTTAAGACTAAAGATAGTGAGGTAGCTGATAGCGGATTAAAGGGAAGGCAATTTGCTTTTTGTAGGATAGGGGTGGGGTGAGGAGTTAGAGAAATAAAAACTAATGAGCCAAAAACAAACATATAAATAAACAAATTGGGAGATTGTTTGGTGTGGATCAGAAAGAGAACAGCTCTGGCTCTCCTTCACAGCTGATGGTAAATTAAAAGTCCCCCTCATTCGTGATTTTCGGAGGAGTCATTTGAAAGCGGTAGAGGAATGTGTGTATACAAATATATAGTCAGTGTGGTTATTTAAATAGTGTATCATTACTGCTTTGTGGGAGTTAGGTAAGAGAGTAAGCAAACTCTCAGGTTATTTGGCCTGTGAAAGTCTTCAAAGGATATGGTCTCACACTCCACTGTGACCATAACCCCAGGGCGGTTTTGTAGGTAGAGATTTGGAGACCTCTTAAGGGTAAACATTTCAGCATCTGTGGTGATATTAAGAATGAGGCAATGAAAGAGAATGTCTTGTGAGATACCTTCAGGGGTATGTTTTCTGGATTGTGTATACCAGTAGAGCTCCCCTCTTTTCCTAGGGGAATGTGTGTATTGGGAAAAGGTATCTGATTGGGATGCCCTCTTTTTGCCACTTCCCTGGTTTTCACTTCAAAAAACTCAGTGTGTTTAGGCTTCTAGGCTGACAAGATTCAGCAAGGAGCAGCAGGTGGTCAAGGAGCTGAATCCTGATAATGGCTTCAGAAAGCCATTTCTCTTGTGCTCTTCAAGTGCTTCCTGTAATAGAAGCTGGTAGAAGCCATCACCCTCCTCAATTCTATGGGCCATTCCCTACATTCTTGGAAGTCTTGTTGGACAAAATGAGTGGAAGAAGCAGAAGGGAAGAAGAGATTGGGGCAGCAGTTTTAACAGATCTTGGCTGAGGAGGTAAATTAGCTAGACTTTGCAAGAGTAAATTGAAGAAGAAAGGCCGAGAAAACCAAGTGTCAGTGGGAACAGACTGGGGCTGCTAGGAAGTTGGTGGAACTAAGAAGTGGAAGATTGGAAACAAAAGTGGATGTTGAGAGAGAGAGAGAGTGTTGGAGGGTGGGAGGTGTGGATTACAAAATGGGGAGCAAAGCATGATAGCCTGAGAATAAAGTCCACACAAACTGGCACTTAAAAAAATAATTAGATGTCCCTTGAGAAGAGTGTAGGAGGACCTACGGAGGTGAACAGGAAAGGAGAGAAAATGATTGTTATTGATGTGGAAACTAGGATTAGCTCCTAGGTGTGGGTGGTAGGGAGTGTTCAGGAGTTCTGGGGAACAATAACAACAACAACAAAAAAACAATAGGGACATACTTTAGGGAATGCCAACCTAATACAGGGCACTGGTGAGTCTTAGAATGTCCCAGATTTCTTCACCTTCTGTCTTTCTCCTGTTTCAGACAGTAGTGGCATAAAGTCCTAAGCGCTTAGGGATAAGTTACTGTCATGTCATTAGTAACTGCCAGCATTTATTGTCATTCATTAGATATAAGGCACTGTGCTATTCTGTCAACATGCATTATCTCATTTAATTCTTATAAGAGTGAGATGGAGTAATTAGCATTATTATTTGCACTTTTTAGATGGGGTGATTGAGGCTTGTTCCAGTGGCTAGAGGCTTAGATTAGAGAAATTTGGTTTGGTTGACTTCCTTGCTCCTGAATCAAGATAGAGAGGAGTGGAAGGACTAAATTCAGATATAATTTGTGAGTGGAAAAAAAAAAAAGAAGTAATAATAATGCCTTGAGATAAATGAATGATGGAAGCAGCTCTAAAGTATTAGCTTAGTTATTGTGATACAAAGAAAATGAGAACTGAGACTTGGCATTGGTGAGAGGATTAAAGCAAGAGCCATGTGGGTCGAGAGTAGAGAGAGGAAAAATAATTGAATTGCCATGAAAATAGACTGAGCTGTAATAATAACCAAAAAAAGAAGGAAAGAGTGATGTTTAGTGAAAGGGGGAGGTAAGAATAGCCTGCCTCGTACTCTTGAAAATAAATATGTGGTTGCTTGGTGTTTTGTATGGTTTGCTGGAGAATAAGAGAAGGAAGTTTATGTGAAAGAAAAACTCAGTTTACTCTTTATGATTTTATTCCTCTTTTTATTTTTCTCCTATGCTTATTTCCCTTCCTTTTTCAGGTGAAGCGCTTCTTCTGCATGATTTTAGCCGAAGGATGCTGTGCAATTTTTTGATTTCTATGGAGACCTCAGAGCTGGTTTTGGCCCCGCTGACACCTCATCTTCCAAATTCTCTACCTCCCAGAGTCTTTGCCTCTCCCTGTAGCTTGGCATTGCCCCTGGGTTCTGGAAGCTTTTGATGAACTTAAGGGGGAGAACCTGGAGAATCATCCTGATAGGCTTTACACAGAAATGGCTGGACATATTTCAAGTCACATCTTAACATGGGTCAAGCAGTCCCTAGAAGGCAAGCGCTAAGACTGAAGGCTTCTTTGCATTTTATTTCAATCTGATGGACTGAGCTTTGGACAATTTCCAGGGCAGAAAAATAGATTTCATTTTCTAGGCACAAGTGCTGGCTGTCAGATACTTTCTGCTTATGAATTGTGCAACATCATCACCAACCACATTCTAGACAAATTTCCAGATTTGAGCATCTACCCCAGAACATAGGTGTTTGGGAGACGCCTACCTTTTCTGACTTGGGCCTAAAAGTGCTAGGCTGTTTATTTAAACCAGCCAAGCTCTGGAGAGCAATGTTGAATCCCTGGGAAGTGAGAGCATGGGGTGTGCTGATTTAAAAACAGAAAATGCAAAGTTGGACTGAAAATATCCTTAGTCTTCCAAGCAATCTGCTTAAGGGTTCCAAACTTACCTTCGTTTGGTGAGAAAAGAAGCTGCCCTATTTTCCTTTTTTCTTCTACAACTGGAACCAGCCATTTCCCAAAACCACCACCATGGAGGTTGCAATGGTGAGTGCAGAGAGCTCAGGGTGCAACAGTCATATGCCTTATGGTTACGCAGCCCAGGCCCGAGCCCGGGAGCGAGAGAGGCTTGCTCACTCAAGAGCAGCTGCAGCAGCCGCTGTTGCAGCAGCCACGGCTGCTGTTGAAGGCAGTGGGGGTTCTGGAGGGGGCCCACACCACCACCACCAGTCACGTGGGGCCTGTACCTCTCATGACCCTCCAAGTAGCCGGGGCAGTCGGAAGAGGAGGCGACAACGGCCTGAGAAGAAGAAAGTCCATCACCGTCAGAGCAGCTTTCCTCATTGCACCGACCTGATGCCCAGTGGCTCTGAGGAGAAGATCCTGAGGGAGCTGAGTGAGGAAGAGGAAGATGAAGAGGAGGAGGAGGAGGAAGAAGAAGAAGGAAGGTTTTACTATAGTGAAGATGACCACGGTGATGAATGTTCCTACACAGACTTGCTCCCTCATGATGATGGGGGAGGAGGTGGCTATAGTTCAGTCCGCTATAGTGACTGTTGTGAACGTGTGGTGATAAATGTATCAGGCTTACGCTTTGAGACCCAGATGAAAACCCTAGCCCAGTTTCCAGAGACTTTGTTGGGAGACCCTGAGAAGAGGACTCAGTACTTTGACCCTTTGCGCAACGAGTATTTTTTTGACAGGAACAGACCCAGCTTTGATGCCATCTTGTATTACTACCAATCGGGAGGCCGCCTGAAGAGACCGGTCAACGTCCCTTTTGATATCTTCACTGAGGAGGTGAAGTTCTACCAATTGGGAGAGGAGGCTCTGCTCAAGTTTCGTGAGGATGAGGGCTTCGTGAGAGAGGAGGAGGACAGGGCGCTGCCAGAGAATGAATTTAAAAAGCAGATTTGGCTTCTCTTTGAATATCCAGAGAGCTCCAGTCCAGCAAGGGGCATAGCCATTGTATCTGTCCTGGTCATCTTAATCTCCATTGTCATCTTTTGCCTCGAAACCTTGCCTGAGTTTAGGGACGACAGGGATCTCATCATGGCACTGAGTGCTGGTGGGCATGGTGGGTTGTTGAATGACACCTCGACGCCTCACCCAGAGAACTCAGGGCATACAATATTCAATGACCCTTTCTTCATTGTGGAGACAGTCTGTATTGTTTGGTTTTCCTTTGAGTTTGTGGTCCGCTGCTTTGCTTGTCCCAGCCAAGCACTTTTCTTCAAAAACATCATGAACATCATTGACATCGTCTCCATTTTGCCTTACTTCATCACATTGGGCACTGATCTGGCCCAGCAACAGGGAGGTGGCAATGGGCAGCAGCAGCAGGCCATGTCCTTTGCCATCCTCAGAATCATCCGTCTGGTCCGAGTATTCCGGATCTTCAAACTCTCCAGGCACTCCAAAGGCTTGCAGATCCTGGGCCACACCCTCAGAGCCAGCATGAGGGAACTGGGCCTTCTGATCTTCTTCCTTTTCATTGGGGTCATCCTATTTTCCAGTGCTGTGTATTTTGCAGAAGCAGATGAACCTACTACCCATTTCCAAAGCATCCCAGATGCATTTTGGTGGGCTGTGGTCACCATGACAACTGTGGGCTATGGGGACATGAAGCCCATTACTGTGGGGGGCAAGATAGTGGGGTCGCTGTGTGCCATTGCGGGTGTCTTAACCATTGCTTTGCCAGTGCCAGTGATTGTCTCTAACTTTAACTATTTCTACCACAGAGAGACTGAAAATGAGGAACAGACACAGCTGACACAGAATGCAGTCAGTTGCCCATACCTCCCTTCCAATTTGCTGAAGAAATTTCGGAGCTCTACTTCTTCTTCCCTAGGGGACAAGTCAGAATATCTAGAGATGGAAGAAGGAGTTAAAGAGTCTCTATGTGCAAAGGAGGAGAAATGTCAGGGAAAGGGGGATGACAGTGAGACAGATAAAAACAACTGTTCTAATGTGAAGGCAGTGGAGACTGATGTGTGAATCTCTTTCTCCACTTGACACTCCTCTCCTCCCCCCAGCATCTCCAAATATATTTATGCATAGAGAGTGCAGTTATGAAAATGAAATATGCAAATGAGTCCAATGCATACAGTAGTACGCCATTTAATGGTTATACATGACATAATTGTTGCTAAACTTGTATTACATATCAAATAAATGATACATTTTGGAGAAGAGGGAGGCTTAAATAGGAGCAAATCTATCTTTATATTTTTTATTAGAATGCAAAAATTTTGCACATGAACTGGAAAAGATGTTAACAGTAAAGATGGTTCCACGGAGAGACTGTATGTGTGTGTGTGCGTGTGTGTCTGCAGGTATGTGTGTAAGTAAATTGTCAACATTGTTAGTAACTGTGCAGTGATGGGAAAAGTTGGCATTTTGAAGTATTTACTATGTAAGAATTAATGAATTTGAGCAGTCATTTATCAGTGCTTTAATAGCATCTCATATGTCTTTGGAATCCATAGTTGCTGTTTTTTAAAAATTGTAAGAATTACTGTGTAGAAAAAAAAAGAAAGTAAATTATTTAATAGAATATAGGTCACGATTTTATCTTGGATTTAATTAAAGTTTATTTTTAACTGGAAATTAACTTTTAAAAAGGCCGCAGGGGCCTTTTGAAATCGATTATATTTTGTTATTAATTTTGGGAAGATACGATAGCAAATGCCTAACATTATTGAAGAAATGAAATCAAAGGAGATGTAACAAGTTTTGTTTGCAGATAACAGGACTGGAATTTTTTTTTTTTTCCTTTGCACTATTTTATATCCTGGAGATTGAGAGAGACTTCATACTGTGAGTGTTTACTAATGTAACAGTTCAATGACAATCATTGAAAGAATGATTTCTTAGTCTTGTTTTATTGTTCTTTTCTTTGTGTGAGACTAACGGCTGTGCAGATAACGGCACATGATTCCCTCTTCTTTTCAAATCTACATAACTGATCTGCAAAGCGACTGCAAAGTAAAATTTAAGAACTGAATCTTTTGAAATTGGTCTGTTAACAATCATGCTTCCCAAACCATACTAATTTTAAATATTCTTCTACCTTTTCTATCCAGAATAATTTTACCAAAGTTTTTGCATGCACTGAAAGAATTCTGGAAGAAATATGATGCCCAGCAAGTACCATGACTATGGCTTAAGATCTTTCTATTAAATGTGCAACCTAAATGCTAGATTTTTAAAGTTTATTTCTTTGTGCAGCTATGCTAGAGTAGAATGTGGGGACTCACCTCAGAATTTAGCATTCTATTTGCTAAAATGGATGTAAGAAGGAACTGTCAAAACATTTTTCAACATCATCACCATCACTATCACATTTATCAAAAGGTATTTATAACACATATAACTGCATATAACTCACCACAAGATGTTCTAGAGTGTAAGGTAACAGATAAAATGAGATGTGTGTGGTTAAGTTGTAATGAGACATAGAGGCTAGGAAACAGTATGTAAGAGGACTTACTCTCCAATGTTTCTTTAGCTTCTGTCCTTTAAAAAACGGTTGTGCTGAGCTTTGGCAAAAAAAAAAAAAAATACTATGTAGACCAGCTCAGCACATAATGGACTCTGACAACTGTGAACTTACAAAAAAAGAAAAACCCAATCTAGAATAGCCTCTCTCGAGCTTTTGTAACCCAAGCTACCCTTTGATAATTATATAAATCTTACCTTAATGACATTTGAAATTCAGAGTGAATTTATCTCAAGTTTGAAAAGCAAAGATACATTGTTCTCCCCACTCCTTCCCTACTGTTTCAGAGAAACACCTTTCTGGAACATCAGTGAAAGAATGAAAGGCAGCAAGCAGGAATGTTGATTGGACATGCAGAGCAAAGATCTCTAGGGGACTACAGTGAATGATGAAACAAGGAACTGATATATAACATGACTTCAAAGATGCATTTTAATGTATTTTGGATTTGGGACAAAAGTGTAAGATGCATTAAAGTAGGAGTAAGGTTATTTGGGTCACCATTAATTTGGAAAAGATCCTTATCGTCTCCGTGCCCAAATTCCCTCACTAGTGAAAAAGCATTTCGTATATCACAGTGTTGGCATGGAAAGCAAATGAGAGCTTGGGCAAACTGTTGAGTTTCATATCAATTCCTGAAGTTATACCTAAATTTCTTAGTCTTCCTCTGGGAGAAAATGGGATTTAGAACCTATGAATTAGATCTACTTTATTAGAATATTGTGAAATTTATAGTGATTAACTTTGAGCTGCTTACAAGAAGTTGCTTGCAGGTAAAGTAGTCTATCATTGCATAATTGCTGGAATTTCTTCTTTGGGAAAGATCCCAGGCATGTCATGGTATAAAAAGTTGATTCTGTGCACAAAGTACCATCTTTCTTATGCTATATCCAACTAGGTCAGATTATATCTTAAAATAGTTTAAAGGCTCTCAGCATAGAACGTTTATTGAACATCCCATAATAGCAATGATTTGACTATGTTTTTTAAAAGAGAAAATGTTCTATACTTGTTTCTCTGATACCACCTTTTCAAATCTGAAAAGTTAATTTTAATTGATGAAACATATTATAATAGATGACTGCTGAGAACCCAGGAATTATAATAGTTTGGGGAACCTGGGGTCTTCCTTTCTCTCACATAGTTTTCTAGAGGGTAGGAGGGTCAAGATGTGACAGTCATGGGCTTCCAAGCCAAATAGTCTTCGTTCACCACTAAATGTGTTTTTCTTTCTTTCTTTTTTTTTTTTCTTTCAAGATACATTTATTTTCGAATATCTAGGTCTTGATTAGAGGAACCTTGGTGGTGCAGTGGTTAAGAGCTTGGTTGCTAGCCAAAAGGTTAGCAATTTGAACCCACCAGTTGCTCCATGGGAAAAAGATGTGGCAGTCTGCTTCCAGACAGATTACGGCCTTGGAAACCCTATGTGGCAGTTCTGCTCTGACTTAAGGGGTCACTATGAGTCAGAATCACCTTGACTGCAGTAAGTTTGTCTTTTTGGTTTTAGGTCTTGTTTCTGCACTGAGAAGGAAGTGTTTGGTCACTCAAGATATGTGCATAGGGGCACTTCTCAATAGGATTTGTGCAAATAGGGCCTATGGTGCATCTGTGAATTCAGAACATTTTCCCAAATCAAAGGCAGCCATGCTTTAGCTTCATTGCAGTTACTGAAAGGAACCATTTGTGAATCTTTTATACTGAGAACTATGCTTCCAGGGCTATTTGTGGCTATTTGTAACTGATTCAAGAAACGCCCTGGAAGTCCATCACACACATTTACTTCTAGGATGAAACAGAAGCAACTCCTTTAGTGATTTGGATTCTTGGGATTTGAGATCCTTTAGTTGTTTTCACATGATAAGAAATGTTGCCAAAAGCTAATTAGGTGAGGGTCATCCTAATCAGAATCTTCTCAAGGGTAGGTGCATTGTTCTTTCTTGCAAATGATTGAAACGGGAACAGTCAAGCATTACAGTCACCAGGTGATAGGGAGGAGAGAAGGAATCAACATTCCTTTTGCTTTCTGTGAAAAGGAGTTAGTGAGTGCCACAGGAATGACTGTAGGCCTAAGAGTCAAGAGTTGACATGTTGACCTTGGGCAAATCATTTCATACTGATTTTCAGTTTTATTTTGTTTTACGTGTAAAAGTAGGGTACTGAGCTCTGGTGGAGTAGTGCCTAAGGCATTTGACTGCTAACCAGAAAGCTGGCAGCTCCAACCCACCAGCCACTCTTGGAAGGAAGGTTGAGCAATCTACTTCTGTAATGATATTGCCCCAGAAACCCAAGGAGGGGTCACTATGAGTCGGATTCAACTCAATAGCACTCTCTCTGTGTGTGCGTGTGTGTGTGTAAGCTACATTATCACTTGGTTCCTTCTGTTGCCAAGAAGTCAGTGTAACCCGCAAGAAGCCAGAACCCATGTAAGGCAGGAACCTGTTAGAGAAGGAAAACAGAAATATTTTCTACTTTTAGAGAGCAAAAGAAAAAGCAGTAAGACTGCATCCTGTCAGAGGCAGAAAACTTGTGAGTCCTGGAAAAGCAAGGCAGCCCCATCGAGTTCCAGCTCTCACAGTTGACATTCAGTTAGACTAACTTTATACTTTCACAGTCAATGTCAACCTCAAGTCATGCTAGTGTCGATTTTTTTTTTTTAAACAAAAGCAAAATCATTTAAAAACTTCCCTGTTAACTGCTGAATCAGAAGTTTGAGGTTTCAGTATGCAAACTAAATTGAATAAATAGGATATATTTTGAAACTGTTATACTACTGACTTCTAAAGGGAAGGGACTTGCATAATAAAAAATAACTCCTCAGTCTCCAGTTGCACACATATGGTGAAACTTGGTAAGTAAACATTTTGATTTCTTGCTTTGTTATGGTGAAGTCGTGTCAGTAAACAGAATATTCCAACCTATTCTGGGGAACTCATTCTATGCCTAGACACAGACATGCAATATTTCACAAGTGCTACTGCTGTCCTTGTCAAATTTGTCTTAATCAGGACTGCTGAATCTTTGTGAAAATCTTTTTGTTAAACATGTGTTGATACAGAATCCAATACATGGTTAAGAAATATCTCAGGACAATACTCTGTGAATTATGATATGTATTTTTACATTTTTGAAAAAGCATAAGGCAATAGGCAATTTTTTCAAATTGCATTGGAATCATAAACAGTAGTCCCTGCCTTCCAACAGAATCAGAAATGGTGTTCTCATTGCTGTTAATTTTCAGGCTCTTGATGCTTGTTTGCAATAACATTACAGCTATTATCTGTAGAATGGGAAATAGACCTCAGTTTACACCTTTAAGTGGACATGTAGTGATGTGCCCACTGCACAAAGGAGAGTATAATGTCCCTCTTTATATATATATATAAATATATTTTAAATAAATGTTTAGAATGATTACGGCATGTCATTCAGTGACAAAGGGGCCTGTGCCAGGAAATCTCCCTGACCCAAAAATCATTCTGAATTCTGCAAGGGGCATTTGGTGTGGACGAAAGGTACCTCTTGGTTTTCCTGCCTGAAAAGAAACTTGACTCAGAGCACTAGGTCTTCCAGATCTTTGTAACTGCTGCAGGTTAAAAGTCAACCCTGCTTTCTAATGTGAAAGTTAAGAATCTTATATGAAAGAAGGCTGATGAAGTGGTTGTGTTCAAGATTGAAAGAAGCAGAGCTATTTTTGCAGTAAATGGGAATGTGCACTTCTGAAATATAAATTAAGATTAGTACTGTGATATGAGTTTTATTTCTGAGTCAGTTTTCTGTTTCCATAGCAGTCCCAGTTTCTTAGAGTATCTTCTTCATAAAAGTTTGCTCATATTTATAAGAACATATGACCTAATTACTAGTTCATAAAGTATGATCTCCTTATTTAAGGATAAATAAATTAATCCCAGGTACATATTTAATGAACTCTGGCTGTAAATGAGACCCATGCATTCCACCTTTCAGGCCCATAGGTTATATACTAAGTGAGAACAGAATAGACACGTAATGTGCTAAAGATGCAGTTTTGATATTATCCTGAAAAGCATCTTCCCAAATTCACTAGTCCCAAGGTTATGGTATTTCTGGCCTGCAATTAAGTTTTTGATCCATTTGTTGTCATTGGTATACTGGAAGAAGAATTTGTCTGTGAAGTAGCAGGACTGAAATGATTTTGGTAGTTGTTAGACCTACATAGTACACTCTTATTTCCTGGCCTGCAAATTATCTGTTTTGCAGATTATCCATATCTGGCTTCCTCATCTGAGGCTAACTTTACTCAGGCTCAGAACCATTATCTCCCATTTTACAGCCGGTTCAGAAAATACATGCAAAATGATGAAAAGATAAACAAATACAGTAAAAAAAAAATGATGAACTGTGGAAGCTTAGAAGGTAAGCAAAACTTAGTTGAAATGAAGTCTGTTCAAATCAATGTTCATTTAAAAACTTCCCTGTTAGGTTAACTGCTGAACCAGAAGTTTGCAGTTTCAGTATGCAAACTAAATTGAATGAATAGGATATATTCAGAACTAAATATGAAGGATTTAGCGGTAGCCTTTGTGATGGTGCCTCACTGTTGGCACAGGTTAACCAAGAACTGACGGTTGTGCTGGATGGCATAAAGCAGAAATAAGTTCCTGAAAGAATGTATGAGTTAACATTTTCTGTAAAAAGGACAGAAATGCCAACCCGTCTGAGCAGTGGTCTTAATAGTAGTTATTAGGGATAGCTAGTAAATATAGAAGATAGATAAGATATGCGGTTTGTTTTTTTTTTTTCTTTCCCCCCAGCTATTGGTGTTATGTGGAAATGTACTTGGATTGTTTTTCCCATGATTTTGTAGAACAGAGTCGTAGTCTCAAAGTCAGAGTGCAGGAAGGCATTTTATGCACAACTTGCTTAGCCACTGGCTTTTGAGGGAACAGTGACTTCTTAAATCAGTCAAAGTAGTTAAATAAATAGCTCTGTGGATATTGACTAAGGAATTCTGGTGGTGCAGTGTCTAAGGCATTTGACTGCTAACCAGAAAGTTGGTGGTTCAAACCCCCACCCACTCCATGGAAGGAAGACTGGGCAATCTACTTCTGTAAAGATTTACTATCTTGGAAATCCAATGGGGATTGCTATGAGTTAGAATTGACTTGATGGCAGTGAGTTCTTGAAGTAGCTTTTTATAGTTTTCTTTGTAGAGGTCTTTTGTGTCTCTGGTAAGATTGCAGTGAGTTAGTTTTTTTTTTTTTTTTTGGTTTTGTGGATATTGATTAAAGCTGTGCAATGCTAAGCCAGAGTATTATATTCATTTAAAAATAATTATATGGCTATGCATATGTAGATAAACATGAAATATTATTGTATTCTGCCTTTATTCTGAAAAAAGATGTATAAGCAAAATAAATGTCTTGAGGCATTGAAAAGGTCTTCTTGAAGTTAAGTAAAAGTGTGTAATGTTCATGTGTTTTGGGGAAATGGTGAGATTTAAGGATTGAAAAACCATTCTTTATACTCTAGATTGGATTTTTTGTGCCATATAACCACATTGGCATTAGAGCTAAGCTTAAGACATTCCATGGAGTGTGCGTATATGGAATTTTATTCCCTGGAAGAGTTAATTTTGTTTTGTGGAACTTTGTAAAATATTGCTTTTATTTATTTTTATGCACATTACTTCCACCATATAAAGAATGATTACATAATGGAAACCAGACTACATGGCCCCATAAATCTACTTTGTGCTCTCTAGCAATAGATTTACCTGAAGCCATTAGCTTTTATACCTTTTTGTCACAGCTGCTTCCTGGTGTGACTTCCTCAATTCCTTTAGGTTTTTGAGGAGACTTTGTTAATTCTCCTAGGTTCAACTGCTGCATTATAAAGTCTCAGGTTATTGTTGTTTTTGGTGAATGTTCTAGTATCTCATGTAGCTTCCACATTTACATATAAAATCATGAAATAAGTGGCAAGTCTCATATCTCTTGAAGATCAGAGCTATATTATCTGAATGGTACAGGATAGGGGATACATTAGTTAACACAGAGGGTGCATGTTATCCTATTTATAGACTTAATTCACTCATACCTGAATAGACTGATGATTCCCCTGGAGAACACTGATGATCTTAATAGCACCTGAGCGAGTCTTTATTTTTCCTCTCCATTGGTAGGGATCATGATCCAAATGAAACTTTCATTTGCCATCAGGCAGAATAGGAAATAATTAATGAATCTCCCTCTGGACTGAAACCTATCCAGAGGTGATAGGATCTCTAGAGAATGCAGTAGGATTTATGTTTATTTATTTGCCATTCTTAGTTGGTGTCATTGTTGGCATTACTGTTGGGGGATGTATTGTAGTTTCAGGTTGATTTAGCCAAGTATAAAGAATAACTTTAGATAAGAAAAGAGCTCTGATGGCACAGTGGTTAAGGTATTGTATTGGGCTGTTAACCAGAAGCTTGAATGTTCAAAGTCACCAGGGACTCCATGGGAGAAAGATGAGGCAGTGTGCTTCCGTAAAGATTTACAGCACTGGAAACCCATTGGGGCAGTTTTACCCTATGCTGTAGAGTCTCTATGAGTTGGAATTGACTTGATGACAGTGGGGTGGGGTTCAGATAAAAGAAAGTAGAAATTATTTATAAATTCTAAACTGTTCTATAAGCCTGATGAACAGTTGTAGTTAAATATTTTGATAAATGAATATGAGATTTGGATATTGCAATGTATATTTGGGGTTGTAACCATTTATTTGGAGGGCTGTTTATCCAAGGATTCATTTATTCTGATTTGTGAGAGAAGAATGGAATCTGTTTTTCTTCTGACTTTCTCATATATATATATATATATATATATATATATATATGTACATTTCATATGAACATAGTATCTTCTAGGAAGCCAGGTAAATAGCTTGGTTAAGATTTGACTGAAGAATGACAAGATTGTTTGTTGGTCTGTTTTGCAGTATTTGGTATTGATCAGTTTATAGGCTGATTTTGGTATATGTAGAATACTACATGGGAGCTCTGGTAGCGTGGTGCCTAAGGCACTTGACAGCTAACCAGAAGGCTGGAGATTCAAACACATCAGTCACACCTTGGAAGGAAGGTTGGGCAATCTACTTCCATAGTGATATTGCCTCAGACACCCAAGGAGGGGTCGCTATGAGTCAGTTCTGACTCTACAGCGCATAACAACAACAACAACAAAACACTACATAGGGATATACATATATACTATATTAATATCTCAGTAGGGCAGGAACATTACGAATAGACTTTCTTGACTTATTTCCTCCATATCTGATCCAGCCAGTAAGAAGCTAGTAAAGTGCTTTCTTCCTGGAGTAGCAACAAATATAAGCAGTGTATGGGCAGTGTGGGATATTGGAGTGAGTGGGAGAGAGGTGTACGGGGTAAAGTTTCCAGGGGCAAGGAGTTATGTCTAAATGAAGGCATTGATTTGATGACACAATTAGCTAGATCTATCTAAAAACGACTTCATTTGATAATTGTTGTTGCATGCATACTGACCCCATGTGATGAAGAAGAATTGCCCCATAGGGTTTTCTTGGCTACAGTATTTAGTGAAGCAGATTACCAGGTCTTTGTCACATGGAAATCACCGGGTGGGTTGAAGCAACTAACCTTTTGGTTAGCAGCAGAGTGCTTAACCGTTTGCACCACCAGGGCAAAAATTAATCTTCATTGTTAATTTTTGTGAATTCAGAGAATCTAAGAAAGTGAATTGATCACTTTGTATAGATTCCCAATTTTGTAGGCATATATATATATATATATATATATATATATCACCCAATATATATATATCGCTTAGTCTTAGAAGGAATTCATATCCAAAACCATAAAACTGGTGAGAATTAAAGCTGTATCAGTGTTATTAAGGCTAAAACCTACCTTTCTCTTTAGTGTAAGGGATTCTTTCACATCCGTAGAAGATGACCACTTCACCACTTATATTTCAGACAGGATAATTTTCTCCCTATACTAATGCAGATTATTGGAGTGGTAGTGTATTAAACTAAGAAAGAACTGAGCAACCAATTGAAGCCCTGGGAGTGAATATCACTAACGCAGAGCTGAATGATGTGTTTACTTTGGTTATTGCCAGTGTGCAGTTCTTAGAGGAATGGAGAATATCATGAAATCTGTGCAACATTATTAGAAATCCCTGTTGCCTTGTATGCTCCTTGCTGGTTTAGCTGCTGCCACTGCTGCTCATCCACACAGAGAAGAGGTGTCATTTCACTACTAGAATCCACATACTTCACAGGCATCAAGGCAGCGTGAGAAACAGTGAAGAAAGAAAGGGTTAGATTAGATAGATAAGCATGAAGCAACATACAGTATTTTAAGGTGTGAATCATCTTGTCACACCAGACTATTTTTACCCACTCAAGGGACTGAGTGGAATCTTTGGATGGGAGAGGCTCTGTTCAGGAATTACCATTTCCTTTTCATTTGTCCCCAGTATCCCTGTTAAAGATCAGTCTAGCATGGGCTATTCCTGTCAGCACTGATAAAACAAGTCGAAAATTATTTGTTGCAAATATTTTTTCCCCTCATTTCACTTATGAAATGCTGTAGTTGGGTTACAAGTTTTGCAAGAGAGCTTAGAAAGTCTCTCAACTTTGAAAAATTCTGTTGCACCCCTGAAAGGATTTGAGATGGAAATTTTAAGTAGAAGATTCCAATATTCCAATATAAATTCAGACCCAACATAAGCTTGTTCAAAGTGAAGTATCCAGAGGTTTCCTTTAAGTTTCTCTTTTTAATATTTTCCTTCAATTATCAAACCTATTACTTTTTCAATTTTAATGTAATTTTTGTTTCACTGCAAAGATAGGCATTTAAGATGCTTGGCTCCTCTACTTCCCCCCATGTCACTCTCCTGACTTTTGATTCAACAGCAACCCAGATTAAAAAAAAAAATAAAAATAAATAAATAAATCCATTGTCTCAGGTTCACTGATTTCATAGGGGGAGCTAGTTTGTGTGATCTAGGTAAACATCTTCCCCAAATCAGGTCATTTCAATGCATATCCAGAAGTCTTCTACAATCAACTGCAACGTGGGTCTGTTGTGTTCAGTTATTATGCTAGATATTTTCTGCTTACTACTGAACAGCTGGGATTTTAGCAACAGCTGGATGATTAGTTGTGGGTTTTTTTTTCTTCCATTTTTTTCTCCAGATGCTTTATTATTGTGTAGGAACAACCCCAGTGTGGATAAAACTGGGAGTATAATAGCAAAAATTTTGCTCTGATACAAATGTTATTGGGAATTTAATCAAGGAAATTAAGGACAAACAGTTTTTGACAATTATTTGCTTTCCAAACATGTTAGATACAGCACACTTATTTCCATTGGTCGACTTACTAACTTTTAAAATGCCTCTTGCAATATTCCTTAGGTTACTGAAGCTACACTTTGGCTGTTACATTTATTTGCTTAAGGGGAAATGTCTACACACAATGAGATATCACCTGAGTTTTCCCTTCACTACTGGCAGGAGAAGCTGACAGAGCAGGCAAGAGACAGTCCTCTCACTCACCAGAAAGTCTATTTTTAGGTTGGTCCTTTTGTGACTGACTTCAGCCCTGAGTAGAAGGGTTGAAATTCAAAGACAACGAACCATTTTATTATGACAACTTGCAGGTTGAAAAAACTGTTTGGTATTGTGAAAAGGGCAAATGTAATTCAGGGACTATTTGATCATACCTCTCCCAGTGCTAAAGAAGGATGACAAAGGTGCATGGGCTTTTTTTCTTCATCAATTAATTTTTCAGCGATGTTTATTAGGCTCATGCTAGGTGGCTGGACTGTGCCTGTGTACCTGGATTTTAGAGGTACGAACACATCAGAGAATCACAGTCCACTTAGAGGAATTTTTAAGTTACAGAAAGATTCATTTTTCTAAATAGCAGGATACTTGCTTATTGTTATTGTTTTGTTAATCCCTCCTCCCCCCAATCTTGAATCTCTATGTGTGACTGGGCCTAGTTTCTTCAAGGGTGAATTGACAGGCTATTATACTGTAATAATACCTACTTTTTTTTTTGTTTGTTTGTTTTTATAAATTCTAACTAGTATTCTATAATGTGCTTCATTTTTAGTAATAACTTCTATATAAGCTATATAAGAAATGGTCCAGAATTCAACTTTTTATTTTTAATGATTCTTTGATAAACAATAACAAGTCAGTGTATTGCAAAGTAAAGGTGATTCTGTGAGCAGTATTTGCTCCCTTTAATCTCTACAATTTTTATTTCTCCTATTTAATGACAAGGAGCTCTGATGGCGTAGTGACTAAGGCATTTGACTGCTAACCAGAAGGTTGGAAGTTCAAACCCACCAGCCACTCTTCGGAAGGAAGATTAGGCAATCTGCTTCCATAGAGATACCGCCTCGGAAATCCAAGGAGGGGTCACTATGAGTAGGAAATGACTCGATGGCAGTGAGTTTGGTTGGATTTTATTTAATGCTTTGTGATTCAGAGTGAGGAAGAGAGAGAAATCCAGCAAAGCATATTTGACTGAAATAACAGACCTCTGTAAGACAATAAACAATCATCATAGTTCTTATTCCAAAGTAGGATTTTCAAGGACTGTGGTTCTTCTTACCTCACAAAAGCTCTTTTTATATTTTTATATTAAAAAAAAAAAAAGCATCCATATCTTTCTTCTTGGGAAAGATATGAGTGACCACTGATGGTGTATTTAAAAATTCTGGCTTGAATAAAGACATTGAGTTTCTTTCTTGGATAAATGAAATTAAAGCTGATTGTGTGTGTCAGGATGGGTGCATGGACATTTTTACCTAGGCAAGGCAAATGGTATGGTATCAATTACATGGCCAAGTCTGAGGCAAACTTTATGGATTTTTTGGGGATGTCTTCTATCTGCATTGATCAGATTCAACAAACATCTAGGTTTTCTATTTGCTTTTAAGATGATACTTTGGTTTCTTTCTCTTGGAGTTAAGATATTCACATTTGAAATGCAGTCATGATAATATCTCTGTTGTTGTTGTTGTTATGTGCCATTGAGTCAGACCGGACTCATAGTGACCCCTCCTTGGGTTTCCGAGGCGGTATCACTATGGAAGTAGATTGCCCAACTTTCCTTCCAAGGAGTGGCTGGTGGGTTTGAACCACCAACCTTCTGGTTAGCAGTCAAGTGCCTTAGGCACTATGCTACCAGAGCTCTCTCCAACTAGCTTTAACTGCCTAAGAACAACTCAGACTTCTCCTATGAAAAATTTCTTAAGAGCATTTCAGAATGTACATTATAGTCTCTGACTTTCAGTTTTCATTGAAGCCAAACACCCATTATCCTTAATTGAAACTGATTCTACTTGAAGCCAAAACAATTGGTCAAGTCAGTGGGGGGGTGGGGTGGGGGGAACAGAAAGCCAAGTTGATTGTCTGGCATTTTGAAGCCATTGATTCAATTCTGCTTCATTAAAGCCATTAGAATAAATGCATCCCAGATTCTGTTTAAATTTCAGAATTTTTCAATTATTTTGTGGAATTTTTATTTTTTGTTTGAGCAAACTGCAATGATTCATTGTGCCTTACAGATAAGACATTTTGCACATCAAATGCAAATGCAACCATTATTTATCTGATTTCTTAAACCAAAACGTTATTTTCCCTTAAAAATTTTTCATAAAAGTATATGCGAACTTTGAAAATGTATAATTTAGCTTAAATTAGTTGATATATAGTTAACATTTGAAGATCTTTATTTAGGCAAATAACTGAATTGTTTGTTATCACAGTATGGAGGAGGAAGAGAAAATGACTTAAACACTCTACACATTTTATTACACGTTGGGAACTGGAGACAGAGGGCCTGTATTTATTTGCAATTTCTGAAAGAGGATGCAGGTAATGAACGTCAACAGCATTCTGTGTTCTTCATTCAGGAATCCTTTAGTGGAAGCCAAGTCCATTTACAATGAATCTAAATTCATTTTTACTAAATGAGAAAAGTATAATTTAGAACTGTGTATCACATTAAGTGGACTACATTTCTGAGATTTCAAATAAATCATATCATATGACATAATCTGTATTTTGGGCCTTTTTTTAAAACAAAACAGCATACTTTAAGGCTTGTTGTTGAGTCGGCCCCAACTCCTTGGGTTTTTGAGGCAGTATCACTACAGATAGTAGGATTGCCCAACCTTCCTTCCAAGGAGTGGCTGATGGGTTTGAACCACCAGCCATCTGGTTAGCAGGCAAGTCTCTTAGCCACTATGCTGCCAGAGCTTAGCAGATACCACAGTAGAATTTGACAATTAAGAATCTATCTACTTGGAGGAGCAGTAAAGTTTTTAGAAGAAAAGGCCTCTTTAAGTATATATTTAAATGTAAATATACGATCATTAACTTTTATTTTCAATCTTGATTTTTTTGTCGTGCCAAACAATTGATTTCCATGGCATTACATAATCTTAATTAATTACTTCCATTAGAGACTTTAAACTTTATATTGAAAATAGGAGGAACTAATTTATTCTGTGTATGTATTTATTTATGTATTTGTACAGATTGACCCCTAAAAAAATGAACACGTGAAACAACCATTCCTCTTTCATTGGCCGTTTAGAAAAATTTCTTAGTAATCATGTTTCTCTTCCTTTTTAAAATTTCAAACTCATATTACTTCACTAAATATTTATTGCTTCTCTGATCATGCTATTTATCAAAACCTGACCATTTGCCATGAGAAGTAAACCTCTTGGTCTCTATAGAATAGTATTAAAAGCATCTTGTAATAAAAACTCTCACCAGAAAGATGGGTCAGTGGCAGGTATTCAAGGACAGCATTATAGGCAGCTCCAGAGTATTTAATGGAAAATACAGACAGTTTTAGTGATTCAATTTCATTAAAAAAACAACAAAAGACAAGATCAGGTTCTTTGCAAGCCAAATACTGCCATAGCTCCATTCCTTAAATCACATTCATTTCTAGACATTAACTATTAGTGAATGGTCAAGTGAAAAATTGAGGATGAGATAAAATGGTATAGAAAATTTTCATATTAAATAAGACATTTTGTTTTAATTTTAGCACTGTTGCTTCTCTTACAAGGAAGTCCTAATTATAGGTAGTTCTTGATTTTCTAACTAATTTATAATAAGAATAAGAAGTTTAAAGCAAGACTAATCATGAATAAGCAAAAATTGCCTATATGCATTTGTGCTAGTGGCTAAAACACAAACTTGTTTGTCTTATAATTTCATTAGCATACCAATATTATCACAGTTAATAGTAGGTTAATTTCCAGGCAAATGTAGGTGGTAATTTTATGTTGTGTGAGTTTGAGGCCAGCATAGGGATACCAGAGGGCAGATGTGGTTAATCTGGAGTTTGCCACTGTCTTGTCACTATGAATATTATGGACATATTTGTGCTTGTCTTAGTTTCCTACGGCTTGCTGCTGCTGTTGTTGTTAGGTGTTGTAGAGTTGGTTTCAACTTACAGCAACCCTTTCTACTACAGAATGAAATACTGCGTGGTCTGGCACCATCCTCACAGTCATTGTCATTCTTGAGCACCTTGTCGCAGCCACTGTGTCAGACCTTCTCCTTGAGGGTCTTCTCCCTCTTTGCGGACCCTGTGCTTTACCAAGCATGATATCCTTCTTCAAGGACTGGCCCTTTCTTCTGACAACATGACCAAAGTACAAGAGATGAAGTCTGGCCATTGTTGCTTCTAAAGCATATTCTAGCTGTACTTCCTAGCAGCCAGATTTTTTTGTTCTTCTAGCAGTCCATGGTGCATTCAATATTCTTCTCCCACACCCCAATTCAAATGCATCAATTCTTCTTTAGTGGTCCTTATTCATTGTCCAGCTCTCATATACATACAAGCCTATTGAAAATACCATGGCTTGGGTCAGGCATGCTTTATTCTTCAAAGTGACATCTTGGCTTTTTAAAACTGTAAATAGGTTTTTTTTTTTTTTTTTGCCACAGATTTCCCCAATGCAATATGTCCTTTGATTTCTTGTCTGCTGCTTCAATGGATGTTGATTGTGGATTCAAGTAAAATGAAATCCTTGACAACTTCAATCTTTTTCTCCATTTATCACAATGTTGCTCTTTGGTCCAGTTATGAGGATTTTTTTTTTGCCTTTGTGTTGAGGTGTAATCCATACTGAAGGCTATAGTGTTTGATCTTCATCTGTAAGTGCTTCAACTCTTCTTCACTTTCAGCAAGCAAGGTTGTGTCATCTGCATATTGCAGGTTGTTAACGAGTCTTCCTCCAATTCTACAGCTGTGTTCTTCCTATAATCTACATTCTCAGATTATTTGCTCAGCCTACAGATTGAATTAGTATGGTAAAGGTGTATAACCTGATACACACTGTTCCTTATTTTAAAATATGCAGTATCCCTTTATTCTGTTTGAACAACTGTCTCTTGATCAATGGACAGGTTCCTCCTGAGCACAATTAAGTGTTCTGGAATTCCCGTTCTTCACAATATTATCCATAATTTGTTATGATCTGCATAGTCAAATGTCTTTGCATAGTTAATAAAACACCAGTAAACATCTTTCTGGTCTTCTTTCCTTTCATCCAAGATCTCTCTGTCGTCAGCAAGGATACTGCTCATTCCATGCCCTCTTCTGACTTGAATTTCTGGCAGCTACCTATCAATGTACTGCTGCAACTGGTTTTGAATTATTTTCATCAAAATTTTGCTTGCATGTGATATTAATGACATTGTTCAATAATTTCTGCATTCTGTTGGATCACCTTTCTTTGGAATGGGCACAAATATTGATCCCTTTTAGTTAGATGGCCAGGTAGCTGTCTTACAAATTTCATAGCATAAAAGAGTGAGCATCTTGAGTGCTGCATCCATTCGTTGAATCATCTCAGTGCGTATTCTGTCAATTCCTGGAGGCTTTTTTTTTTTTTTCCGCCAATTTTTTTAGTGCATCGTGGACTTCTTTCTTCAATACCATCGATTCTTGATCACATGCTCCCTCCTAAAATGGTTGGACATTGGCCAATGCTTTTTGGTGTGGTGACTCTGTGTATTCCTTCTACCTTCGTTTGATGCTTCCTGCATCATTCAATAATTTCTCCATAGAATCCTTCAATATTGCAACTCGAGGTTTGATTTTTTTCTTAATTCCTTCAGCTTGAGAAATGATGAGTGTGTTCTTCCCTTTTGATTTTCTGACTCCTGGTCTTTGAACATTTTGTTATAACACTTTACTTTGTCTTCCAGGTCCACCCTTGAAATCTTCTGTTCAGCTTTTTACTTCATAATTGATTCCATTCCCTTTACCTACTCTCCATTCAAGAGCAAGTTTCAGAGTCTCTTCTGATATCTATTTTCATCTTTCCTTCATTTCCTGTCTTTTTAATGACCTTTTGCTTTCTTCATGTATGATGTCCTTGATGTCCTCTCTTAACTCATCTTGTCTTCAATCAGTGGTATTCAATACATCAAATCTGTGATTCAGATGATCTATGAATTCAACTGGTATATACTCAAGGCTGTAATTTGACTCTTGTGGACTTTGTAAAAAAAATTAACTTAAATTTAAACTTGTAAAGGAGCCATTGATGATTTGTTCCACAGTTTGCCCTGGCCTTGTTCTGACTAATGATTGACCTTCTCCATCCTCTCTTTACTCAGGCTGTCATAATAAAATGCCACATACTGAGTGCCATAAGAACTGAAATTAATTATCTTACAATTCTTGAGGCTGGGAGACTGGGATCACTGTATAGGCTGTGTTGATTCCTTCTGAGGGCTCTGAGAGAAAAACTGTCTCATGCCATTCTCCATACTTGGGATAGCTCCAAGTGTTCCTTGGCTTGCATCTATGGCATCACATGTCACAAGTCATATTATATCCTTCCTCCATCTCCCTGTCTTTGTGTATCTTGTCTTCATTTATACAGATACCAATTATATAGGGTTAGGACCTACTGTACTTCAGTATGAGCTAATGTTAACCTAACTGATAATATGTTTAAAGACTATTTCCAAGCAGTAGTATCACATTCACAGCTTCAGAAGATAGGATATCAACATGTCTTTTTTGGGGACACAATTTAATCTATAAGAGTGCTTAAAGATTGTTTTTCTTATTTATTTGTTTATTTTCAGATTGTTGGAGAAGAGTGTTTAATTTTTTATTAAGGACATTATTTAAGAGAGTATGTCCTACACCATTTTTGAAAGGGACATCACACAGCAAAAGAGTGTTTGGGAGAAGCACTTTCATGTTTTGTAGTTTTGGCCACTTACATTGTCCATGTTCAAACCATGACATGCATTTATGTTTCTCCTTGATTAAATAAAGTGGTTAATCTATGTTTCTTATCTGTGTGAAGTGTTTTAAAAGAGATTTACACACAACTGAGAAAAAGAGTCTTTATATTCATGCTCAAGAGCCCTGTGACACAGTGGTTAAGAGTTTGGCTGCTAATGGAAAGGTCAGTGTTTTGGAGCTACCTGCAGCTCCCAGGAGAAAAGACCTGGCAATCTGCTTCCGTTAAAATTTTCAGCCTAAGAAACCACATGAAGCAGTTCTGCCCTGCCACATAGGGTTGCTGTCGGATGGAATCTGCTCAACACGTGACAACAACATATTCATGCTAGTGCAAGATAAGTTTTGTACTTAGCCTGGTTTACGCCACTTAATGACTTTGGAGACCCAAGGGTGTGGTGTATTCCTTGCTTGGTAGCAATTTGTAAGAGGTTGTGGAAGCATTTGAATTGTGTTTTTACACAAGTTGACCAATTAGTAAATCCCACTTTTTGGGAATGTGTGAAAATGTTTTCACATTTTTTTAAAAAGAACTTCTGATGAGTGTTTATCTCAGGGTTGTGTTTCACATTGTAGCCATGATGGCATGTAATCATAATGAAAAGATTTATAGTTACTGTAATCAAGGCCAAAGGAGTATTATGATTTTTTTAATAAAAATAATATTAATCTATTATGTACTCAATAAATAAAATAGAGAAAAGGGGAGAAAAAGGTATTTTGTTACCCTAACTCCCTACACTTCTTTTTCTCTCAGAGCTTCCAAGTGCTACAGTTCAGTTCAATCATGGCCATAGAAGTGATACCAAAACAGACCTGAATTTTTAAAATTTGGGTGAATTAGAGCAAGAAAAAGCTGGGCCCTACTAGTAACTTAATCTACCTCTTAGGACAGTGTACATGTTACATAGCAACTGAAGCTCTTATGTATAGAGTGAGAAATAGTGGTGCCTGGCTCAAAGTGATTGTGTCATTTTGAATGTGTGTTGCTCTCAGTGGTTTTGCCAACAATCCAGTCTTCCATATCAGGCTTCTGAAAAGTCTCACTATACCTCTTCGGAGTATCCCACTCCCATTCCAGGGCTATGACTTGTATTTTTTTTGCATTCCAGTTATTATTACTGTTCATCCAAATTTTAAAACATCAGGTCTCTTCTGGTTTCACTTTGTTGGCCATGACTGAACCAGTTCGAACCAGTTCAAAGAACTTTTTTCTATGTATCTTTATCCTGCTTCATTTTAATTGTTAAAGATTTACAATTTGAGTGTGTTTTACCCTGAACCTGATCATTGCCCTGCCACATAGGGTTGCTGTCAGATGGAATCTGCTCAACACGTGACAACAACATATTGATTGCAATATGATTACAACCCTAAGAAACAACTATTTGTGTCTTAGGGTTGCTGTGACAATGTAAGGAGCTCTGGTGGAACAGTGGTTAAGGCTGCTAATGCAAATGTTGGTGGTTTGAACCCACAAGCTACCTTGCTGGAGAAGATGAAGCAGCCTGCTTCCATAAAGATTTACAGCCTTAGAAACCCTATGGGGCAGTTCTACTCTGTCCTAAAGTGTCACTGTGAGTCAGAATCCACTCAATGGCAGTAGGTTTGGTAACAAGTACCATAAACTGAGTGGTATGAGAGAGTAGAAATTTACTCTACCGTCTGCAGGGCCATGCTCTCTCCGACAAGTCTGGGGGAGGTGATTCTTTGGTTTTTCCTAGCTTCTGGTGATTGCTGGCAATCTTTGATGTTCTTGGCTTGTATCTGCCGAACTTTGCATCTGTCTTCACATGTCCTTCTCTGATCAGTGTGTGTCTGTGTCCAAATGTCCCTCTTTTCATAAGAACACCAGTCATATTCGATTTAAGCCTACCCTAATCAAGTATGATCTCATCTTAATTTGATTCTATCTGCAGAGATCCTATTTCCAAATAAGGTCATATTAACAGGCTTCAGGCGGACATGAATTTTGAAAGGACACTATTCAATCCAACTCACTTCTTTTATTTATTTATTTTTTCCAGTGTTGCTACATAGTTGTGTATGTCAGTTTTTGTCATATTTTATCTATAACATGTTCTATCCAATCAATTTGTGTAGTTTTGTTGCTCATTTCAGTGTGATAAATATTTTCTCAAGAGTATTATTATTAGAAATAAAACTGTGCTGAACATCTTCATGAATTTAACAGCCATTTTTTACTGCTTTTGTGGGCTAGCTTCCCAGAGGAATTTGTTTGCTTTTAAATAAAGAGATTTTAATTTAAATGATATTGTATTCTTTTATAATAGAATATGGTATATTAATAATGAGTCTAGAGGGGCTAGAAATAACTTTTAGAAAGTATTCATTTGCTGTTCTCTGCACTTTAGTGAGAATTAATCATTTAAATAGTTATCAATAATGTAATGCCTATATGTTGACCTTGGTTTTTCCTATTCATATAGCAAATTTATATGATAAATGTTGCTTTAGCAGCACATATCAAAGTAGTTTACATTAGTTCTCTGTCCTCCTATTGTAAACAGATTCCTGAATCTTTTTACTTGAGTAATGGTGGTCAAGTTAATTCTCTCCATGTTTTACCTGAAGGGCCTGCCTTCAGCTCTCCAATCTCTCTTAATTCTATTACCACTCAAGCCCCTGGTTTGTCTTTAAGACAATGCTATCCTGTGTTTCTAATCTCTCTATATTTTATGGATGATTTCATGGTAATTTCATTATCAGATATTTATTTAATAACTAAAAAAAAAAAAAAAAACCTCACTGCTGTCTAGTCAGGTCCAACTCATAGCGACCCCTCCTTGGGTTTCTGAGGAAGTTATCACCACAGAAGTAGATTGCCCAACCTTCCAAAGAGTGGCTGGTGGGTTTGAACCACTAGCCTTCTGGTTAACAGTCAAATGCCTTAGGCACTACTCCACCAGAGCTCCCATTTAATAACTAGACACAGGTTTTTGTCTCTAATTCCATTTCTTCTATTTTTTTTTTTTTTTTAATCTTATTTTCCTCTGTTGTCTTCTTCAACTCTTTGCTTCTCTCTCTCTCTTGCCTTTTCTTTTTTTTTTTCACTTGAACTGTTTGACACCAAATAATTGTTTTGACTGAATATCTTGGTTTTCATCAATATGATGCTTTGATACTGAGGGGCAGATAACCTTCTCACCACCTTGGAATTGGATGATCCCTTAGAACACCTTAAAGATGTTCAGATCAAAGCTTACCAGTGTGCCTGCTGGCCAGAATGTTGAGCTGCATAGAATACTGAGTTTTATAGAGAATAAATATTATATTCACATACTAGTTATCTCTTTCTAGAAATAATACAGTTTATTCCTGGGGTGGCTAATTTTGCTCTTGAAGAATAATCTCTGTCTACCTCACTTCCTGTGTTCAACATTTTAATGAAGAAAAAGAGGAGGAATAACATTCCCCCTCACGATGGTTGTTGTTTGTTGTTGTTATGTGCCATCGAGTCAGCCCCAACTCATAACGACCCCTCCTTGGGTTTCTGAGGCAGTATCACTACAGAAGTAGGATTGCCCAACCTTCCTTCCAAGGAGTGGCTGGTGGGTTTGAACCATTCACCATGGTAGTTAAATGAATATTTTCCAGGGCTCCTAAAAAGTATTTCTCAAATCTTCTAAGACTTTACTTATTCTAATCAAACTTAGCCCATAACTCTATACTTTTTTTTTTTTTTTTTCAATAAATCTGCTTATCTCTGAGAATGCTGGTTTGGGAAAATTGATCCAATTAAATGAAAACTGTTTCCAAATTTTTCTACAATCACCTCTTCTGTTAGGGAGAAATTGTGAAAATAAACAAGGTTTTGTTTTTGTTCTTTTCTAAAGATTTGAAACAATTTATAATATTTAACAGACTGCTTTCCCACTGCATTTCTCCTAGTTGTACCTTGCTTGTCAGAGAGAAGTCTTGGTATCTTAAACTGTAACTCTGGTGGCACAGTGCCTAAGGCATTTGCTAACCAGAAGGTTGACTGTTCAAACCCACCAGCTGCTCTGTGGAAGGAAGATGAGACAATCTACTTCTGTAAAGATTTTCTGCTTTGGAAACCCAATGGGTGTCACTGAATCAGATTCTACTCAATGGCAATGAGTTTGCTTCTTTTGGTATGAGGTTTTAAGGGTCAGTTATTTCAAAGAAGCAGTAAAGCCAGAAGCCATCTATCAGTTTAAAACAAACAAGAAAGCAAAGAAATACAAACATTTTAACTAAGTGAGGCAGTTAAGGAGCTCTAGTGCAGTAGTTAAAGCAGCTGGTTAACCAAAAGGCCAGTCGTTGTAACTCACCAGCCACCCGTGGTAGAAAGATGAGGCAGTCTGTTTCCATAAAGATTTACAGCCTTAGAAAGCCAATGGGGAAGTAATGTTGCTATGAGTTGGAATTGACTTGTGGCAGTGGGTAAGTGAGACAGTTATAACTATGATTAATGCTTCTATTTTTGAAAGCTCATTGGTTGTGTTAAGGGCTGACTTTTTTTTTTTTTTCCCTCCATTATGGCTGTATCAGTTGGTAAAATGTTGAAATGCATCTGTGTTAAACAGTAGCCAGCTAATATTCTGGAGCCTACCCACTACCCCACAGTCTTATCTCCATCTCTTAGGCCTTGTCAAGATCCAGAAATTAGAGGGTAAATACCTGGCACCTCAGGGACCCTCCAGGACTCAGCTCCAGTCCAAAGGCCATGATCCATTCCAATTGCTCATGCTTTTCCAGTTGTATATACAGTAATCCCTTGGTATCTGTGGGGGATTGGTTCCAGGACCCTTTCAGATACCCAAATTCATGGAAGCTCAAAAGACTTATATTTGCATATAACCTATACATATGCTCCTATATACTTTAAATCATCTTTAGATTACTTATAATACCTAATACATTGTAAATGCTATGTAAATAGCACTTTTAGCTCCTTCTTAGCCTTTGAGGGATTGTTTTGACCACTTAGTTGCTCCCCTCCCCTGCAACAATAATTTCAATTACAGTTGATTGACTCCACAGACGCAGAACTTGTGGATACAGAGGGTTGCTATAAATTTGAAACATCCATAACCCACCAGCCACTCCTCGGAAGGAAGGTTGGGCAATCCTACTTCCATAGTGATACTGCCTTAGAAACCCAAGGAGGGGTCGCTATGAGTCAGGGCTGACTCAACGGCACATAACAACAACAACAACAATCCTGATATGAGACAGTCTTCAGGTGATCCATGAGTTCTATAACTTCTAGATTTTTATTTCAGCTCGAACACCAACTTTGGCTTCAGATCACATAGATATTTTACTTTTACAGTGCTCACTCTACCCATCTCCATCCTGGATCTCATGAAACCATACTCATATGAATGGTGGGTAAATTTCAGTTGCAATTTGTAAAGTGTTTGCAGATTTTATGTATAAAGTTGTTCACATGTTAGCATGTATATCAATTAGAATTTGCCATGTATCAAACTGCTCCAAAACTTAGTGGCATAAAACGATGGGTAGTTATTAGGCATGATTTTGTAAGATGGCAATTTGGTCTGGGTGCTGCTGGGTAATTCTTCTGGACTCACCAGAGCTGCCAAGTGCAGCTACAATCAGCTGGAAAGTCTGTTAAGGACTGAATGGTCCCAGATGGCCTCAAACACACGTCTGGAAGTTGATAGGGTAGATCAGGCCATGCCAACAGTGTAGTCTGGGCTTCTTCACGTGGACGCTGGCCTCAAAAGCAATAAGAGAGGGTAGCCCTAATGTGCAAGCATTTCTCAAACCTCTGAGTGCATTATGTTTGCTAATGTCCCATTAGCCAAACAAATTACATAGAGAAGCCCAGATTCAAGGGGTCGAGAAAGCGATTTTACCGTTTGATAAGAGAAGCTATGATTTTTTTTTTTTCAATTGACAGCAGTATTTAACCATATTTCTTCTGATAAAGAATATACTCAAAACATATATTTTAGAGATAGTTGTCCCTGTCCATGGGAAGAAGCATGGGAAAAAGATACGATATTTTGTTTTGAGACTGCTTTTCAAACTCTCTTCTGCCCTGGTGCACCTTGTTACATTTAGGGACTCTAAGGAAGGTTGGGCAATCCTACTTCTGTAGTGATAACTGCCTCAGAAACCCAAGGAGGGGTCACTAGGAGTTGGGGCTGACTCGATGGCAAATAACAACAACAACAACATATTATATAAAGGAACTCTGGTAGCATAGTGCCTAAGGCACTTGACTGCTAACCAGAAGGCTGGCAGTTCAAACTCACTGGCCACTCCTGGTAAGGAAGATGCGGCAATCTACTTCCGTAGTGATTTTGTTGTTGTTGTTGTTGTTATGTGCCATCGAGTCGGCCCCGACTCATAGCGACCCCTCCTTGGGTTTCCAAGGCAGTATCACTACGGAAGTAGGATTGCCCAACCTTCCTTCCGAGGAGTGGCTGGTGGATAGTGCCTCAGAAACCCAAGGAGGGGTTGCTATGAGTCTGGTCTGACTCGACGGCATATAACAACAACAACAACACATTATATATATGGGAGCTCTGGTAGCATAGTGCCTAAGTACTTGACTGCTAACCAGAAGGCTGGCGGTTCAAACCCACCAGCCACTCCTCGGAAGGAAAGTTGGGCAATCTACTTCCATAGAGATACCACCTCGGAAACCCAAGGAGGGCTCGCTATTAGTCAGGGCTGGCTCGATGACACATAACTACAACAACAACATATTATATATGTTTGAGAAGATAGTATTTTATAAAATTGTTTTAAATTTATTATTATTATTTTTTCCTTCATAAGCAAATTATAAGTGTCAGAAAATGAAAGCTTGACTGGTTCTTTTCATTTTCTTTCCCTGAACCTTGTCTAATGCCTACACATACACTTATTGTCTAATCAACAGATTGCACAGCTAGATATAGTTAAGAATTTTCATATTAAACATGACTTCATCATTTTGTTATATTCATTTGTAGATCTTTGTACTTTTAGTAATTTAGTGCAATTACTTGACAAAAGAAATCTTTGTGCTCATGTAAGCTACCTCTTTGTGCCTTGAATTCTAAGCCAAAGACATTGCTTTCCATTGTAAATTTAAAGCTTGTCTCTGTGGGATTTGATTAGAAAGTGCATACTCAGCTTTGGCTCTGTCTTTTTCTTTGTGGCACACAATTTCATTAACCAATAGATCAATTCTAATCTACTGCCAATGAAACACCTGAGATTGTCATATCACCCACGACAAAGCAATTAAATGTGCTCAATTTGATACTTATTAAGTGTAGTATCAATCTTGCTCTGACAAATTTTCAGGGAAATTTCAGCACATTCATATTGTCTACTTACTCTCATCAATAATAGTTATGTTAAATGTCATACTTCACTTGTCATATTTATCATAGGTATGCCATAGGACAAAACAGCTGATATTTTTTCTAATATACCTGTGAAAAAATAGTTGGAGAATTACTATATTCTTTCCACTCTCCATGGTATGACTATGTCTTTCCAAAAGTGTTTGATAGATTTATATATCAGCAGATTGTTAAATAATGTTTCAGGGACTTTAGAAAGTATTATTGGATTAACAGGAAAATCAGTTTATTTAGAAAAATTCTTATCATTACCCATAGGCTTATAGTAATGGTTACTTAAGTCTCCCTCTTGTTGTGGTTCTATAGACACACAGATGATGGTATCCTTTTCTCCTTTGACTTAAAATTCTAATTTTTAAATTCCTACCCATAAAATATATTGAATTTTTCCTTTACTATACTTCAATTCAATACCTGAGAATTGCTTTTTTATTTCCAAATATCTGGTAGATGGTAAAGTCAATGCTTTGGATAATGTTAGGGTTTTTAATAACTATCAGACAATCCTTTTCTATGGATATCTCTATCAGTTAAATTTCTCACAAAGCCAGTTCTCTATACACATAAGGCAACATAGCTCTCTTAGAGTTCTCTGGGTGTTTAGAGATTTAATTCCGAATAATAATGATAAGTAGAATTTTCTAAATACTTGTTTTCCAGACAACAGATATATCTACTGGTAGACAAGAGGAGCTTCATTTAATTCCATTTTCAAGGATTCTTAGGGAAGACATGAAAAGTAAAAGAGTATATTTTGATAGAAAAAGATAGTAGTAGACAAAAGTTACTTAATAAATGTAACTTCTCTTTTTGTTCTCAACATTTGTTTAGGTTTTCATAAAGAACTAACTGGGTACTTATAGGCCAATGTTTGTGTTCTCTTTGTTCAATGATGTGTCTGCTAGTATCAAAAAGTTAGAGAAAACAAATTCCAAGCATTGAGAGATGACTGGGACCAGGACTGATCAATCTAGAAGCTTTTGCCCTGTGGAATAGTTGTAAAAAAAAAAATGGACTTTTGTAGATAGTCTTCTGTATCTTTTAATATGCCAAGGAGCCTTTAGACAAGTCTCTTCATATCACTTTAAAATGTGCACAAATTCCAAAAAACAGAAGGAGAGCAAGAAAACATTTCCTTGGACATTTTAGTGCTTGCAGTTCTCTCCCGTGCATCGGCCATCCCATTCATAAGGTCTTCTGAGCCTCATCTTCCTCCCTTCTGACCATGGACATCATTGGCATTTGATCAGCCTACTTACTCAACAGTTGAGAGGGGGTTGAAATGGTGGTGGAGCTCTGAGAAGAGAAGCCCCACTATATAGATTCAACTCCTTAATTGTGGTTATGATATTTAAAGGCTTGCTAATTTAGTTTGGAAAATATCTCGAAGTCAGACTGAAACCTTATTTCTTTTCTATTTATTATTTTTAAATTAACTCTCCTGGGCTGTAAGTTACATAATATAAGCTATACAATTCAGTGACTTTTGACAAATGCATACCCCCATGAAACCACAAGTACAATCAAGATACACAATAACTCGATCATCCCCAAAGTCTCTCCATACCTTTTTCAGTCTATACCTAGATTCACACCCAGATCCAGGAACCAGTGATCTCTTTTGTCCCTATAAATTAGTCTGCAATATCTAGAATTTTATATGCACGGAAATCATATAGTTTTGTTTGATAGTTTGGTTGATAGTATGGTTTCTGAGTGCTTTCACTCAAGATAATGTTTTTGACTTATTCATGCAGTTTGTGTATCAGTACTTGATTTCTTTTTGTTGCGGGGTAGTATTTTATTATATGGATATACCACATTTTATTTGTCTGTTCACCTGCTGATGGACACTGGATTTTTTTTTTTAAACTCTGCTTTGTTAGTGTCTTTAAAAAAAATAAAATTGTTCTCAATGCCCACCTGCTAATTGTTTTATATCCTTAAACCTGAATTTCATTCATGTTTTGCCATTTACTAAACTCCTTAGGTATACAGCATCTCTATATACTCCTCATGAGACTGTGATTAAAGCATTGGGCTGCTAACCAAAAGGTCAGTGGCTCCAACCCATCAGCAGCTCCACAGAAGAAAGATGAGGCAGTTTGCTTCTGTAAAGATTTACAACCATGGGAATCCTATGGGGTAGTTATACTCTGTCCTATGACTTGGAATCAACTTGATGGCAGTGTTTTGTTTTTTTTTTCTATACATTACAATAAAATCAATATGTGATTAAGAGTTTGTATAAAGCATATATATTTCAGTGGCATTGTTTATGATTTTTTTTTTTTTTTAATTTGAGTTATTAATGATTTCTGTCCTAAAGGAAATTCCTTTTAGTCAAGAAAACATAATCTTTTCTAGAGGTCACTTTTATCTCTGGGCCATTTTGTCACTTTGATAGCAGCAGTGATGAGGATTTTTATAGGAATGCATGATGACATCTAACTAGACCAGCAGCCTACTGACAAAGTGCTCCCTTGGTTCAAAAAAGCAGTACATGACATTTAGAGAGATTTTAGTTGTACAAGTTGATAAATGAAATGCGTGGCTTTCTGTGTTTCTTTGAAATTTAAGCTCTCTGAGACTTTCATACCTTTTTTTTTTTTTCTAAATGATAAGCATCTAAACTTGAAGTTGCTTTCACTGAGAAAGATGCAACCCCTCCATTGAAGGAAATTTATCAAGACCAATTTTTCCCTTGCTAAACTTAGTGTCTCTACTGAAGCTATGAGCAATGTGAATTTTGGGAGCCTGTGGGCCATTTTTCTTTAAATCTCCAGATTTAGTTTCCTAAATATAATATTAATGCCAAAGTACATTTACATTTTTAAGACCTTGTGGTCCTTCTCCGTTTTTCCCCTATCTCTCTTGTTTTGTTTTCCTCCTCTTCCACTTCCATTTCCATTTCTCTTCTTACTCTAGTCACAAAGATCAATAAGGGAAGAATTGAGCACCAAAAGAGAAATTCTCTTTTTCAAATCTACTTTGTCCTTGTCTATGAGATTTTCTTTTACTTTCTCAGTGCTAAGCTGGAGCAAGTTCTGTATGCTACATGATGGCAAAGCTCCAAAAACTGGTCCCAGTGGGATTTCTGTTTTAGAAACTGCCTTAAGATCTTTGTAGCAATGTTCAGTTTGCTTTCCTAAAAGAATTCCAACCAAATGTATCTCCTTAAAATATTTTACCAATGCAACGACCACTTCATTAGTGTAAAGATTATATATATAAAATGTAAACACATTTGAATGTATATATATATGTGTGTGTGTGTGTGTGTGTACACAAACACATGCATATACCTACGTATATCTCTAAACAACTAATTGAGCACCCAAAGACACCTCTTGATTCAACCTCACTATTATTTCCTTCTTCCTACTCATAGTTGCCTTGATTGCACTGTGTGAGGCTCCTGGCATTCTACCTCATTCCATCTCACCTTAAACTTATCTCAGTATTTTTTAGCTTTGTTGTTGTTATTTGCCGTCGAGTCGGCCCCGACTCATAGTGATCCCTCCTTGGGTTTCCGAGGCAGTATCACTACGGAAGTAGGATTGCCCAATCTTCCTTCCGAGGAGTGGCTGGTGGGTTTGAACCGCCAGCCTTCTGGTTAGCAGTCAAGTGCCTTAGACACTATGCTACCAGAGCTCCTATTTTTTTTTTTTTTTTTTGCTTAGTCGTGATATAACCATTAGGCAGTTTTGCTTGTGCTTTCAAATACAGGTTGGGGCCCTGGTGGACAAGTTGGCCAAATAGGTGGGTGAATGGGGCTAGGGAGAGGTAGGGAGACGAGTTATCAATAGGCTAGGGTTGGTTGTCTTTGAGTATTAATGAAAGAAAATTACCACTTGGTATTTGATTTGTGACTATATTAACAATAGCTCTTAGAGCAAGGAGAAAAATAAGACTTGCCTAATATAGGCACTCTGGTGGTGCAGTAGATAAGGCATTTGGCTGCTAACCAGAAGGTCAGCGGTTCAAACCCACCATCTGCTCCATGGAAGGAAGATGGGGTGATCTACTTCTATAAAGACTTACAGCCTTGGAAACCCAACAAAGGTCACTATGAGTTGGAATTGATTTGATAGCAGTGAGTTCGGTTTTGGTTTTAGAATAGACAGTTCAGGAGCTTATAAATGTTTATGATTTTGATAAGTGTCACTGATCTTAAAATTTTAAAACACCATTAGTGCCGTATGCCACTATGGTACTAAGTGTGATCATTCATTAATTCAGACTTTAACAACATTTAGTGAGTCTACACTGTATGGCTACCACCCATCTGCCAGTTTGCTGTACTGTGGTCATTTGCATGTTGCGCTAATGCCGGAAGCTACGTCACTGGTATTTCAAATACCAGCAGAGTCTCCATGGTGAACAGGTTTTAGCAGAGCTTCCAGACTGAGACAGACTTGGAAGACAGGCTAGGCAATCTACTACTTAAAATGAGTCGATGAAAACCTACGGATCACAACAGAGTATTGTCAGATATACTGCTGGGAAATGAGCTCCTGAGTTGGAAGGCATCCATAGTACACAGTGGCAGCTCAGTGGACTCCAGCATACGGATGATTTTGAAGGTAGTGCAGGACTGGACAACATTTCATTCTGTGATACACGGAGTTGCCATGAGTTGGAGCAGATGTGACAGCAGCTAACGACAAAGCCACATCCTGTGTGAGGAATCCTATGCTATGTCGGTGGCATAGATTAGCCATATTCTTGGTCTCACTGTGCCTTCAGGTCAAAGCTCTTGGCATTACTTTATTAATTTAACATTCAAAACCCTTTTAGTGAGTACCTGTAGGCACTCATAAGCCAACAAATATTCTGTGCATCCAAATCAATAAAACATTCCTTCTCACCCTTGACCTTACAGTTTTGTGAGGGAGACAGACATAGAAAGAAACAACAATAGTACATTATGATACATGCAAATGGGAGTGATACCTAGTGCCATGGGAATCTTAAATTCTGTGTTGACTTGACATTTCCTTTATGGTAGCCCCTTGTGGAAAACTCGTGGAAGGAAGAAAACTAATTTTGTTACCTGAAATCCATTCCATTATTTTAGTGAGGCTTTTGTTTAGGGAAAAAAAAAACACAACTTTCGCTCATATAGTTATTTTTCTTTTAAATTACTGCAAAATATGTATTCAGAAATGTAGTTCTAATATTCTTTAAATTGTGTTAATTGTATTTTTAATTTATCTTTGAAATAATGTTTTCTATTTGAAGGAAAATTTGTATTCCGTATTTAGAGAGATGCTGGGAGAAATTGATTGGAATAAAAGGAAAGCAGTGACATTTTCACAAATGATGATGCATTTTCTTTAAAGATGGTTGTAAAGTAGGATACTGGAGTTTAAAGTTGGAAGGGGTCTATTTTTCTTGATCCCCATGATTTCTTCTGCTATCGACAATTTGGTATTTCATGTGCTATTATATTACTCATAGAAATGCAGCTTTGGTGGTTTCCCTGCATCTGTCTCTTACAAAGAGTGGCCTTATCGAAAGTTGGCAATTAATCATTTCAACAGCAGTGGAATTTTAGTTATGGCAATGTGCTCTTCTAGGTAATTGAATTAAATGACAAAGCACCTAGCCTGTTACTGTGTTCTCTCTCTCTTGTAAATACAGTATAATGGGCCTCAGTTAAACAGGAGGATTCTTTTCATAGGAATTTCCAGATAAGCAGCCCTATTTGGCATTTATTTTTAAGTTTCTGCTCTTAGCTTACCAGGGATGCTTTTGAACAAGATATATGTCTGGTTGAGTCTCAATGAAAGAAAAGTTGTCTGGTATACTGTAGACTAGTGTCTGACTGGTCTGATGTCAAGTCTAATGATAGGACCAGCCACACATTTGATTATTGTAACCATGAGTACTCTTTTTGAATTAAAGCAGAAAAATGACCTCAGTTCTTCTTTCTCAAAAATATTACCTAGTACCAACTAACCTTACCTTGCCTTCCTGTTCCGTGCTGATTTTGTGGAGTATGTGAGAAGATAGCTGTTGAAGACAGGGGTCAGTGAAATCAGAGCACACCACAAAGGAGATGACATATGTAAAGTGCTTAAAATGGCACCTAGCACATAAGTACTCAATATTTACTATCATCATTTGCAATACTCTACTTTACCTTTACACAATTGTATCATGATTATGCCATGAATCGTTTAAGTATTTCTTTACTGTTCCCCATAATCATTAGCAACAAAACATTTTCACCTTTGTCTTAATATATGGGATAAATAGACCATTGAACATAACCTAAAATGCATAAACAATAGAAGATAAACTAGATGAATGGGACCTTCTAAAAATTAAATTTTTATGTGCTTCCAAAGATTTCTTCAAAAGAGTGAAAAGAGAAACTACAGATTGGGGAAAAAATATTTGGCAACAACATATCTGACAAGGAACTTATTTCTAAAATTTATAGAAAACTCCAACACCTCAACAATAAAAAGACAAATAATCTAATTAAAAATGGACAGAAGACATGAATAGACACTTCACCGAAGAGCATATTCAGGTGGCCAACAAACACGTGAAGAAATTTCACAATATTAGCCATTAGAAAGATGCAAATCAAAACAATAATGAGATACCACCTTGCCCTAGCACTAGTAGCAAAGTTCAATAAGATAGAAAATAACAATTGATGGCGAGGATGTCTAGAGATTGGAACTCTCATACACTGCTGGTGGGACTGTAAAATGGTACAACCAGTGTGGAAAGCAGTATGATGATTCCTTCTAATGGTATGTTCTGTAAGAATTCCCAGGTTTATAGTAGACCCTTCTTGGTTGTGGACACTTCTTGGCCATAGCCACCTACTCAGAAGGAGTGAGTAGTTGGACCCTGTGGGCTCAGGACCATAATCATAGGGAGCATCAACCTCAATTGGCATAACATATTACACAAAAACATTGTTCTACATCCTACTTTGGCGAGTAGTGACTGGGATCTTAAAAGCTTGCAAGTGGCCGTCTAGAAGTAATGACAGTTCTATCTTTGTCCAAAGCAAAGAAGAATGAAGAAAACCAAAGATGCATGGAAACAATTAGTCCAAGGGACTGGCATACCATGCTATCCTCAGCCTATATAACTATGAGACCAGAATAACCAGATGGTGCCCAGCTACCACTGTCAACCACTTGAAAGAGGATCTATGTAGGAAATCCTGGATAAAGTGGGAAAACAATGTAGAAAAAACCTCAAAACTAGGAAAAAATTAAAATGGAGGGACCAGATTTGCCGGTCTGGTAGAGCCTGGTGAAACCCCTGAGTCTGTGGCCCCTGGCTACCCTTCAGGTCTGGAATTGAACCCACTCCTGTGGCTTCCAGCCAAACAAAAGATAGGCATATAAGCTGAACATTTGCATTAGGTAGATATGCTCCTTGGAGAGATTAATCATAGGAGAATAGAAGGGCTGTGCATGCACAGGGAGACAGCCCAGGGGGCAGGAGTGCATGGGACAGAAGGACACAGGGAAGAGGTAACTATGGGGAGGAAGTGGGAAGAGAGCTGTTGCATGGTGGGAAATTGGAGTCAATTAGAGTGTGTATGAGCTGCTGTATGGAAAGTGAATTTGCTTGGTAAACTTTCACCCAAATCACAATTTAAAAAAATCGTCTTTGAATATATCGAACAAGTGTAAGACTAAAAGGTATTGTCTCAGATTTTTCTTTTTTGGCATATATTTACACAAAAGGTATTGAAGCATATTTAGGTCTGTATTAGTCTCCTAATACTGCTATAACAAATTACCACAAATCTAGTAACTTAAAATGTCATAGATTTATTATCTTGCAGTTGTGCAGGTCAGATGTCCAAAAATTAAGTTATCAGTAGAGCTATGTTCCAGCTGGAGGCTGTAGGGAAAAAAAAAAAAAAAAAAAAATCTGTTTTCTTACCTTTTCTACTTCTAGAAGCTTCCCACATTCCTTGGCTCAGGGATCTCTTCCACATTCAAAGCTGACAGTCTCATCACTCTGACAATTGCTTTTCTCATCCGTCTCTGACTCTCCTGTTGCTTCTTCTAAGGACCCTTATAATTACATTGATCCTGCCCAGATAATCCAGGATAATCACCTCATTTAAAAATTCTTAATTTAATCAATCTGCTAAGTTTCTTTCATAGGTTCTTGGGATTAAGATGTGAACGTATTTAGTGGGCCATTAATATGCCCAACACAAAGTTCAGTGACAATCATTACCATTACTTGTTGGGTAAAACCCACTGCTGTCAAGTCAGGTCTGACTCATAGCGACCCCTCCATGGGTTTCCAAGACAATATCACTACAGAAGTACATTGCCCAACCTTCCTTCCAGGGAGTGGCTTTTGGGTTTGAACCTCCAGCCTTCTGGTTAGCAGTCAGGTGCCTGAGGCACTACGCCATCAGAGTTCCCTACTTGTTGGGTAGAATCACAGAAACTTGTATGTAAAAAATGAGAGCACTAAGTTTTACAGGTAAGGAAACTAAGACATAAAAGAGAATACTATCTGCTACTGAAGCTAGGTCTTGCATAGTAATCAGATGACTTTTCCATTGCTTTTATGAAGCCACTTCTGAAAACTGTGTCATTCTCTAAGTAGTTTCTGTTTGATTAAGACATGCATCATAAAATTCTAAATAGTAGTTTAAAACTGAAGTTGAGGTCACTTTGAAATCTAAAGTCCATCTATCCTCTTGGACTTCATTTTTGACACACTTAACAAAGGGGCTGGATAGTTGAAAATTAGTTCAGTGACATTTTTTAAAAAAGGTTAAAATACCTTAGGGCTCTCTGAGATGCCAATAAAATTTATCACTGTGGCTCCAGTTGAAATTTTGTAGTCCAGAATTCTTCCTCCTTGAAGGGAAAATATGATCTTTATGAATATTTCTCAATCAGGCCACAATTAAGAAACTAATAGACTCAAAAGATAGACGGTTTCTATGAACAGAGGGCATGATTAGAGCTGTATACTTGCTTGTTTTGACAGACTGTTTAATGGAATGTTGAAAAAACTTGTGGTATCATTAATTTCCTACAGTTCATCTGAGAAGTAAACTAAGATGCTATATACTGTATTAGAAAAACATGTTCTTATGTACAATATATGTGATTTTCATGGAGCTCATCCAAGGATTGATTAGAACCTGGCTCGTTGCCTCTATTTCCTTTCTGTTTTACACTTTTTGTAGTTTGAATTTTTACAGTGTGGAAAGGGTACATTTTGGTCTTTTTTTTTTTTTTTTTTAATTTTTCTTGGCTGAATTTCAAAAGATGGTCTGAAACTTTGGCAACCAGTCTCGTCATTCCCATTCACTAATTATTCCCATATTACCAGACCAAATAAACACAGGTTTATTGAGTACCTCATATGTTTATAGAACAGTGTTGTGGATACCAAGATGAATTAGACATAGAGTTTTGTAATGGGAAAGCCATCAACTTCAGATTCAATTTTAGTTCTTATCTCATGTCTAGACCTTAGTAAAAGTGAGACTCTAGACCAATTCTTAAACCTTCTGAGCCTATTTCTTCACTTTCTAAAGTGGGAAGATGAGACCTACCTTGCAGAGGTGTTACAAAGATTGGACTGAGGTAGTGTATATGAAAGCATCAAATGCAGCACCTGGAACAGAGCAGGTGTTTCGTAAATGTTAGTTTCCTCTCTTCAAAGAGCTCACAGTCCAGTAGGAAAGATGAGATACCTATAAATAACTCTAGCACAAGGCAAAAGTGCTAAGTGGCATGAGAGAAGTCCAGATAAGGAGCTGTTGGAGTTCAAAGATTAATTCTAGTTATGGGGATCAGAAAGGCCTTCTTGGAACATATTCGTGACATTTTAGCTGGCCCTTCAAACAGGAATAGGATTTAGACATGTAGAGATACAGGCCCTGTGATTTATGCTTCCGTTTCCTGGTTGATCTGTCTAATCACCTTCTGACTTATATTTTGTGGGTTGCCCAGTGCTTGGGTTTTCCAGTTCTACCTCCATCAATTTGGTTTCTGCTCATGTTCATATATCATCAGGGGTTAATCTTTCCTGCAAGGGCTGTTTGTATCAATACTTGTGCACTTATTAAAATTATATGTAATGTAAATAGAATAACTTTATTGATTTTTTTTAAGAGAGAAGTAATCCCTTCCCCCCCACCAATATAAATTCTGATGGCGAGATGTGTCCAATTAGAGTAATCTCATGTGGTTGGTTTGCAGGGATCTAGGATAGTTTTTGTAAGATCTCTTGGTGAGAATTATTCATGGCTCATGAAATCAAGATTTTCTTTCAGAGAAAAAAGCAATTGTCAGATTTTTTTATTTTCCTTTTAGACTGTGTAGTGTTGGAAATCTTCTGTCTCTAACAGTTGCCCACACAGCTGGATCCACCTATGTGATGCAGCATCAGATCCCCTCTTAATAGCAATCTGACCTCCATTGGTCTCTGTAGCTCACTGAAGACCTGATTTAGAAAATCAACTCATTTTGCACAGCCTACAGAGCAGCTATTTGGAGGTACTGCCTTCTAGTGACTTACAGCTTGAACTAGATTGAAAGTCCCAAATGTGCCATTTTTTTCCTTATGTACCTCCAAAAGACAACATTTACCAAATTCTAATCAAGATACTTCTCATGCCACCATTCATGCTAATGTTCTATTCTGAGCCAAAGGTTGGAATATTAAGTATAACACAGAATCGGATTTAGGGCCTGTTGTATCTAATATGTATGTGTGTGTATATACTATATATAGACAATACAGTTTGTTGTATTTATGCTACTAAGTGACTCCCTTTTTCCATTTCAGTCTCTCTCTTTCTGTCTCTCTTCTTCTTCTTCTTCTTCTTCTTTTTAATTTTGGTGTTGTTAGGTGCCATCCAGTTGTCTCTGACTCATAGCAACCTTATGTACAACAGAACAAAACACTGTGCAGTCCTGTGCCAGCCTCACAAGCCTTGTCATACCTAAACTCATCATTCCACCCACTGTGTCAATCCATCTTGTTGAGGTCCTTCCCCTTTTTCATTGACCCTCCACTTTACCAAGCATGACCAGAGAATGGTTCCTTCTGACAACAAGATCAAAGTAAGTGAAACAAAGTCTGGCCATTCTTGCTTCCAAGGAGCATTCTGGCTGCACTTCTTCCAGGACAGAAGTGTTTTTAGTTCTTTTAGCAGTCCAAGGTACTTTCAGTATTCTTTGGCACCACAACTCAAAAGCATTAATTCTACTTTAGTCTTCCTTATTCATTGTCCAGCTCTCACATGCATATGATTGAAAATACCATGGCTTGGGTTAGGCACACCTTAGTCTTCAAGGAGACATCTTTACTCTTCAGCACTTAAAAGAAGTCTTTTGCAGTGTATTTGCCCAATGAAATACGTCGTCTGAGATCTCGACTGCTGCTTCCATTGGTGTTGATTGTAGAACCAAGTAATATGAAGTAATATGAAGTCTTTGACAACTTTTCTCCATTTATCTTTTATTAATGTTTTCTCCATTTATCATGATGCTGCTTATTGGTCCAGTTGTGAGGATTTTTGTTTTCTTTATACTGAGGTAATCCATACTGCAGATTGTAGTCTTTAATCTTCATCAGTAAATGCTTCAACTCATCCTCACTTTCAGCAAGCAAAGTTATGTCATCTGCATATTGTAGGTTAATGAGACTTTCTCTAATCCTGATGCTATATTTTTCTTCATATAGTCCAGCTTCATATAGTCCATATTTGCTTAGCATATAGATTGAATAAACATGGTGAAAGGATACAGCCCTGATTCATGCCCTTCTTGATTTCAAACCATGTAGTATCCCCTTGTTATTTTGAATGACAGCCTCCTTGTCCATTCCCTTGTTCTTTTGAATGACAGCCTCCTGGTCTATGTACAGGTTCCTCATGAGCACAATCAAGTATTCTTGAATTCCCATTCTTCTCAATGTTATCCATAATTTGTTATGATCCACAAAATAACAAAATTTTGCATAGTCAATAAAACACAAGTAAACATCTTTCTGGTATTCTTTGCTTTCAGCCAAGATCCATCTGACATCAGCAATGATATCCCTCATTCCACGTACTCTCCTGAATCCAGCTTGCATTTCTGGAAGTTCTCTGTCAGTATACTGCTGCAACCATTTCTGAATTATCTTCAGTAAGATTTTACTTGAATGTGATATTAAAGATATTGTTCAATAATTTCCACATTCCGTTGCATCACCTTTCTTTGGAATGGGTACAAATATGGATTTCTTCCAGTCAGTTGGCCAGGTAGCTATTTTTAAATTTTACTTACTGCCATCCAATCGGATCCAACTCATAGTGACCCCTCCTTGGGTTTCCAAGGTGGTATCACTACTGAAGTAGATTGCCTAATCTTCTTCCCGAGGAGTGGCTGGTGGGTTTGAACTTCCACCCTTCTGGTTAGCAGTCAAATGCCTTAGGCACTGTCTCACTAAAACTCCTTGCCATGGAGTCGAATCTGACTCATAGCGATCCCTCCTTGGGTTTATGAGGCGGTATCACTATGGAAGTAGAATGCCCAACCTTCCTTCCGAGGAGTGGCTGGTGGGTTTGAACCACCAGCTTTCTGGTTAGCTGTCAAGTGCCTCAGGCACTATGCTACCAGAGCTCCTACAAGATATTAAGAGTTCTTAATAATTATTAATAGCTGTTCATAATTTAGGAAGCTGTTTCAAACTGGAGGAATGCTCAGTTAAGTGGATGCATGATTCTTTATTCTTCATTTCTAATGAAACACAGCCAAGGAGCTCTATTATTTTTGGTATAAGGTCAAATACTCTTTTCCTGACATGGCTTGGTCCTCTATTATTAACCAGAGTATTGTTATCTCTGAGATGGTGATGAGGTTTCAGAGGTGCAACATCTGCCTCCCCAGGATGGAGCCATGACATTATTTTGTTCCTGCTCCTGAGTTTGGGCAAGAGAAAGATGTGACAGTCTGCTTGGGTAAAGATTTACAGCCTTGGAAACCCAATGTGGAAGTTCTACTCTGTTCTATAGGGTCACTATGAGTCAGAATTTACTTTATGGTGGTGGCTTGGTTGCTTTGGGTCTGCATTTGGGCTCCAATAAGTAGAGAGTTGCAAGGAGAGAAGAGCCTTGCTCCTATAATCAGGAGTTGCTCATCTTATTGAGTAAATTAGTGATACATGGGTTATAGAGCATAGCATTTTTTTCTGGAAACTTGGCTGCTCTCAGAAACACGTTGAAATTTTGCTTTAGGCTGACTCTCTAGAAAACAAGAGTACAATTCAGCAAAAGATTGGTGCTTGTGAACTTTTAGAACCCACTCAATGTCTTTTGGAAATGATGGAAACTGAGACTTGAGTCGAGTATCTGTGAGTACATATAACGAGGATTTGACATGAGTAGGGGTGGATGGGTTGGGTGGGGAAGTGTAAGGACCTGGAACCATTTTCTTCATCCTATTATCACTCTTTCTTATTTAGCTGTTGCTTCACTCTGTTTTCAGCTCTGTCTGCTTTCATTAAATACATGGTTTGGGTGGTACAGAATATTTCTCCAATTTAGTGTTGCTAGTATGCTCCATCTCCCTAATTTATTGACATCATTATCAGAGAATAATGGTGTTCCTAGTGTGAATCTGTCAAGAGATTCACAAATGAGGACAGAACTCTGCTCTTAGTATTTGTGAATGATTTTGAGCAAAGTGACTGCTTTTAGAACTTCTCATTCTAAAGCCTGGAACTAGGGCATCACAATCTTTTGCTATCTTAGTTTTAGGATGTGCTACTTTATTGATAAGAATCAGTTTCAAACTCTAGATAACTGTCTGTACTTTGACATGAGGCAAATACACTGAAGCTTTGTGTCTAATATAGCAAAAATTGACTTTGAGACAGGGTATTCTGGTCCTCAGCCAAAATTTTCATGTTTCTTTTCCTTTTTCACTTTTAACCACTACATCAGCAGGACTTCACTGTACTTTGGTCTCTGTACAATGTGGATCCCAAGGGTGAGGTAGCAGGAGGGTACATATTTTTGTGGGCTGAAGGAAATTACAGGCTGTAGTAGTCTTCCCAAAAAGTCTCATGGGAACTTAATAGTTGTTAGTTGAAAAAGGGATCATGATTAAAATACAATTTTTGAAAGATTGAGTTAAAACAAAATTGGTTTCTTTCTGGTCATACTTTCCAAAGCCTACACTATGCTAGTGCTATAGTGAATTTCCAAGAAGGTGATACATGGATTTTTCCCATATTTTCAAACACAAACCCTGCTTCCCTACTCCTTTACTTACAGAATACTAATTGGATTAGTGTTCCACAGAACAGAATTTAGGCAATGCTATTTATAGGATCTAGAAAGGGATATTTTTGAAGTTTTCTATTAAAATTGTATAACATAGCTCTTGGGTCTAGGCTTTTAAGAGTCTAGATAAGTGCTTCTAAAATTTTAATGTACATGCAAATTTCCTGGCTATCTTGTTAAAATGCAGAATTAGAATAAGTTGGCCTCCATGAGGTCAGTGATTCTGCATTTCTAACACACTCCCAGGTGATGTTGATGCTGCTGGCCTTTGGACCACATTTTGAGTAACATGGATATAGACGTTCTTAAGGTGTTTTCATAGTGGCTAAGACACTTGCCTGCTAACCAGAAGGCTGGCGGTTCAAACCCACCAGCCACTCCTCGGAAGGAAGGTTGGGCAATCTACTTCCGTAGTGATACTGCCTCGGAAACCCAAGGAGGGGTCGCTATGAGTCGGGGCCGACTCGACGGCACATAACAACAACAACAACAACAACAAGGTGTTTTCAGATGAAAAGTGTTGAAGATAGTCTCTGCCACCTGGATCCTGAAGGTGTGCTGGTTGAGAGACATGCCCTTAGGGAACTGAAGTTGGAGTTGGATTAGTACTTATATAAACCAGATTATCCACTTATGTATTCCTTTTAGTCTATTTATTTTTACTTATAGTTTTTCCTGGCAACAAGGAACAAACACACTATAGGATCAGAACAAAATAGCAAATAGTTGTGTTCTTTGACACATGATATGTGTGTCTATAGTGTTTTGTGACTGTTTGAGAAGTCCCTTGTGGGAGAGTTTAGTTCTCTGTTCTGTAAAAAGCAACAATGAATGGACACTATGCCTCCAGAATGCTTAGTTAGAATTAAATGCTTAAACTCCTACCCATCTTAACACTCATGCACCTAACCAAGGCAAGACTTAACTGACACTTTACAAGAGAATTTATCAGTGATTTCGAAGGGGTACTGGTGGTTTACTCTAAGGCTGCCATGACAGTTGAAGTTCATTCATCTCTTGTGCTTGCTCCATCCATTTGTTCTTCGATATCTAATGGGATGTCTGCAGAAAGATTCCAAAGCTCTGTTCTGAGCTTGATGGGAAAAAATGGCACCACTTGTCAATAATTTCTGCCCTGGGCATGGGAAGGGAAATATTCTTACAGGACTGGACTGTATATTTTGACATTAAGGTAAGGCATTAGGCTATGCTGACTCTAGATTGCCAACTCATGGTCTTTGCACCCTCCGATTAGCTTAGCATCCATTGTAAGATGCTTAAATATTGGTAAAAAATATTTTTTAAAATGACTTGATTCAAATACCATTTTATGTTCTTTATTTCTAAAATTGCTTTTTAGACAGTATGCTCAAAGTAACTTGGCAAGATTCCAGTGAAATGCCTAGATTGTGCTAAAAATAAACGTTACTTCTTTAAACCCGTTTACACTGCTTAGATTGATAACTCCTCAAATTGTCTGTGAGGAATTCTTCCTAAATAGATGCCCTGTTGTAATGAATTAGTTAAGATTTATTTGTAATTAGAAATTCCTATTTGCATACAATCAATGGAATCATTAAAAGTCTTTTCAGTAGGTTAAACATATTTTCAGCAGTTTTTACATCAGACACTTTGTTCATCATCATTACAAAGTTAAATTTTAGTCCAACCCTTCGTCATATCAAAAGTTTTTAATTAACTGAGTATCAATCATTTTATTATGTTATTATGATTAATAAAGCATTAATGGCAAAAACAATTAGGACAGCTTTTTTATGTGTTACAATCTTGTTTATTGGAGCAGAATAGATTCAACATATATATAGATGCCTACTGTTGTGGGGCAAAAGTCAAGCTATCCAACTATAATTTTTGAAGAGTGATATGAAAACTGTTGGGCACTACTGTGTATTTTGTGGATGTGTTCTTGTGTTGTAGGTGGTGTATATTGTTTTGCTTTCTTGTTCCCATATAAATTCAAACAAGTGTATTTTTTTTTTTTTTTTTGTTTCTGACTTGGTAGTAGGGAATCAGGATAGAGAACTGGGATGAGAAGCCACCCATTTGTGAGCTGTGTGTAATCTATTGGGCTATCCTGTGTCCATGTCTTCTTAAATTTAGATGGCTGGCTCTGACTGCTATAACAAGGTATGCATCATAGCTATATAATGTAAGAATGCAAAATCTGTCATCGTTGTACTACTACTGTAAATTCAGCGCCTGTTGCTGTATTATTAAGATACTGCATTTGAAGAAAATAAAAAAGCTAATCCAAATACGTGTAAGAATATTGTTTTCTCATTCATATATTAGGAAAGATGAGAATGCAATTACCCCGGCAGAAAAAATAAACGGAGGAATTCATGTCCGAGCTTCTTGCAAGTTATGCTTACATTCTTCGGCTTATGTGTCTGTTTTCCTGTAGCTTTATATAAATCACACTGTCTAATGCATGGGGGAGAGGTCATAGAGTAATGGGTAGTCCTCTTTGAGAGCAGGGATCATGTCTTTTATTTTTCTTTCCTAACACACTCTGTAGTGTGCTCTATATGAACCAAGTATATGGATTGTGGATCCCCAAATCATGTATATTTGTCTTTGGACTGTAAGCAGGCATAATATCAGACAAAGACAATAGGTGGGGTCTTTAATATGAAAGAAAGAAAAATGTCCATCAAATATCATTGTGGGGGAGGGTAGCAAAAAAGAATCAAAAGCATTGCTTCAATCAGAGAGAGACTAAGGTCTTTACTGTAGTAAAAAGTTGGTTATTTGAGTTTGTTCATAGTTTTAAAAAGTATCATCCCATTCTTCCTTAGTTTGGTAGATGCAGATACATTTTTCCTGTTTCGTGACTCACTTCTCTAGGCTCAGGCTTGCTGCTTCGTAGGCAGCACCAAGTGCTAGATGATCTACTTGTGCTCTAAGTAGTATCAGCTCTCAGTTATCCAGGAGTCATTACTAATTCTGAATACAATGGCTGTTTGTAGTTTCAAATATAAATAAAAGAGAGTTTTTGAGCTTTAAGAATCACTATGTAATGCTTTAAATAAAAAGGAAAAAAATTTTTACAATGTAAATTGATGCCAGGCAAATTTATCATGCATATATAATTGGTACCTACTGTCAACCCATAATATGGTTGTCTTCTGTTTGCTCCAAGAGAATGATGGCAAATAGCATTAGATTGTGGAACTTCACTCATTAATCTTAATAGAGTTTGCTAAAGTGCTACTTAAAAAAAATTGCAGTAGGCTTGAAATAATGCCACCACATTAATTGAAACACAAAACTCATTTAAACATCCTTTTTCAAGGTCGGGGTATTGCTTTAGTGAGTTAAAATATGCTATTACTCATCATGAGGTAATGAGGATTGTCAAGTTAATTGTATGTACAAAATGTGGTAGTGGTGGTGGTTAGGTGCCATCAAGTTGGCTCTCACTCATAGCACCCCTATGTACGTTAGAACAAAACATTGTCCAGTCTTGTGCCATCCCCACAATCATTGCTCTGTTTGAACCTATTGTTGCAGCTCCTGGGTCAGTCCATCTCATTGGTCTTCCTCTTTTTTTTGACCCTCTGCTTTACTGAGCATGATGTCTTTCTCCAGGGCTGGTCTCTCCTGATAACATGGCCAAAGTCCATAGGCAAAGTCTTGCCATCCTTGCCTTTAAAGCTCACTCTGGCTATACTTCTCCAAGACAGATTTGTTAGTTTTTCTGACAGTCCATGGTATATTCAATATTCTTCACCAACACAAATAGAGGTGATGAATATTGTGCTTATGTGCTTTAAAATAAACTCCTGGACATTTATCGTAGGCCAAAATTCATCTAATGTGGTCTTTTGTTGGTTAGCCATCAAACCCCATTTTATGAGGTGAAAATCAATGTAGTAGGAGAGTCATTGATTTGCTCCAAGTCAGGAGTGAATCTGTGTTAGCAGAAGTTAATATCTAATTCTTCTCCTTAGACCAAGTTGCTCTTCAAGGCAACAGTACGTGCTTATATCTACTTACTAAAAATAGTTAATAGTTATTAAGCACTTACTACATGCCAGGTACTATGTAAAACAATTCACATGTACTATATCGTTTCATTCTCTGAATAATATAATGAGAAATATTATCATCTTTATTTTTTAAAAAGGTATAAAGTAAGACTTAGAAAGTATAAAGAATTTATCCAAGGTCACATGGACAAGAAATGATGGAACTGGAATGTGATCCCAGTTTTTCTGCCTCCAGTGTCCTTGTTTTAACCAGTATGCTACCCTTTCTTCAGTATACTAATTCAGAACCAGTCAAAAATTTAAATGTTCTTCAGGGGAATAACGTCTTCATTTCAACTGTAATAGAATTTAGTTCTTTCATAGAGTGATATGTGGAGTGAGTAATGCAAAATATTAGCATTCATTAAGATATTATATTAGAAAGTCTTTAAATTTATTTTATACTTAAAATTCTATGCATTAGTAAAAATAGTCTAGTTGAAACTGTTTCCTCTTAAGACATATTTCAAAATACTTTAAAAAAAGAAAAGCAAAGTCAGCCCCAAATTCAATATATATTTTAATTTATTTTTTAAAAGATATACCTAACTTTCTTTCAAATGATTATGTGAAAAAAAACCCCAAAAATAAACTCACTGCCATCGAGTCTGTCCTGACTCAAAACAACCCCTTCTTGGGTTTCGAGGTGATATCTCCACAGAAGTAGATTGCCCAATCTTCCTTCCGAGGAATAGCTGGTGGGTTTGAATTGCGAGTTTCCTGGTTAGCAGTCAAAAGCCTTAGGCACTATGCCACCAGAGCAAACACTATCTTTTGAAACATTTTCTTATATTTTCCTCCAAAGGAAATCAATGATTGTCTCCATGAAACATGTAATTTTCCCTCCCTTTTTTCTATATGCACAGTGGCTTAGTGGGAAAAGGGGGCTTAATTAATTTGAGAAATCATGCTACTGCACATTTACTGAGATGCTAACATAAGTAATTAAAACAAAATTGCACTTGTCAAAATAAATGAATAAATTTGATGAGGCATTTTCCAGATTTGTTCCACTTTATCACTAATTCAAAAAACCCATAAAGGATCTCTTTGTCATCAGGGTGATTAGTCAAATTCTGCTGTTATTACGATGTTGTGAAAGGGGATTAAAGTCAGAAGTGTAAATCAGGGCAAGGGAATAGGGTAAGAGCTCATTTCTGCAAGTACTCGAAATGAGAGTACATAGGTCCATGTGTCATCCGAGGCCAAGGCAAAAGTCTTCATTAATATTCAATACTTATATGGAAATAGGGACTGTAATAGTGATTTTTTTCAAGATGGGGAATATTCTGAAAGTATTTGAAGCAATAGTTTAATAAATACAAGTTGTAGAAAGTTAAACTTGACTGCATATACTTGGACAGTGATAGGTGCTAGGATGCCAATGTGGGAAATTGGATGTAAGCATGTCAGCTTTTCAGGGAATCAAATGATCATATTGTATATCATATATCATATTTGTATGCATCAAAAGAAGACTTGAGTTAAGAATGATTGAGAAATGTAGGAGTAATTCATCCAAAATGAAGCTAATGTCTCTAAATCGATGAAGAAATAATGCAGTTTTGGGAGACATAATGCTTTAACTACTATTCAGTGGTATTGTTAGGTGACAGTGATTGGGGATGAGGTAGACCACACCAAGTGATGCTGTCAGAGGATGATGACAAAATGACTGCCTATAAATTTTTTGTGCAGTGTTTCAGCAGAAATTTATTTTTTATAAAAATATCCTTGAAGTTAGTGGCAACAGCAAAAGTGCTTTTTGTAAGTCCAGCTTACATGTATCAATATGCCTACATGGCTAAAACTCTAAGATAATTCACTTTTTGAACCTTCTAATGTGCTCTGGCCAGAGCTGTCATTATTACCAAGTGACAGTGATGCTTTGAACCGCATGGTTTTATCTGCACCTGCTGTAAGCATGCACTGTTGTTTTCATCACTGCTGGTGTTTTTACTCACTGATTTTATCAAATTTTCTGATGTTTTAGCTACAATATTGTGGTAATTGGTGAACCTATATCCATAAATTTTTGAGAATTAAGTACTAATTAAAGGAAAAAGGAGAAAAATCAGAAAAAGATTCTGCTCAGTTATAATATTATAACTAATAATGTAACTCAATGTGGAAAGATTTTACAGTTTTGTTGTTGGTATTCATATCATCTAAAAAATACTACATTTAAACAATTTACAACTATATTCATCACATATCACACTATGAATAAAATTGATAATAAACATTACTAAGGCTTCTATATGGCCTGGTATAGGAGGACATCCATACTAGGGAGTGGGTGATTGGCATCACGAGTTACTGCACTGGATGACACCAACCTTGGTGATGGCACTGCTGATATTACTAATTTAAACCATTCCAAATCTGAAGTCCCCTGTTTGTTGAATATCTATAATGTTCAATGCATTATTTTGGATAGAATGAACGATACAAAAATTAAATATTTATGGACTTGCCTTCAAGGATCTGCATTTAGTATGAGGTAAGATGAAAAAATTACAATAGGATGTAAAGTAATATTGCTGAAGGAAATTCACAGTAGTTTTCTGGGAGGTCAGAATAAGACGAGTTTACCTCTGTCTAAAGAGTTTAGATTGTCATCTATGCCAGATGGGGAATGACAGGCAGGTTTTAGGTACATGGTCATAAAAGAGAAAATTCTAGGCTTAGAGAATTTGAGATAAAGGCTCAAAGGTACAGAACTAAGCCTAAGTTTGGAGGCCATCACATTCTTTCTTTTGGCTGAGGAGTAGCTACAGAAGAGAGTCAAGACTGGGAGGTTAGGCTAGAGCCTAAACTTGGGGTCTTGAATGCGGGTTAGTAATTTGAACTTTTTTTCCCCCCACATGACAGTATGTGTTTATATATGCCTCAGTCATTGAACAGGAGTGTGACGTTATGTTTATGCTTCACAAAGAGGAAGTTAACAATAAAAAAAAGTGGAGGAGGGAAAGAATGTAGAGTTGGGAAGACTGAGAGGAAGCTATTGCAATAGTCCAGGCAAAAAGCAGCAAAGTCCTGAAATAAAATAGTAAATAGCAATGGAGACATTTTAGGGTATATGAATAAATACAGGGCAACAGAACTGAGGGGTTTTGTGTGTGATTTAGTGGGGCAGATGAGATGAGAAGCCAATTTTGATTCCAGATTCAAGCTTGAATTATTAGGAACATGTGGATACTGTTGTCTGGAAAAGAAAAATGAAGAAAAGAGAATATTTGAGGTTCCAGTAAGATGGTGGAATAGGCAGGCAGACTGCATAGACCCTCTCCAACAAAGTAAAAGGGAAGCAATTAATACAGATAGAAGATAATCCTGGAGCCCTAAGCTTTGAAGGGAAGGATATAGAAGTGGACTAAACTCCAACTAGTGGAAGAACTTGCATGAAAACACCAAAAAAAAAAAAAAAACCACATATGGAACTACGGTCTGCCAGCAATTCTGATGGCACAGACAGCTTGGAGATTGCCAAATGGTGTTAGGACCTAAGAATTAACCTAAAAATAGTCCTTGCTAGACAAGGGCTCCATGTAAGACCGCATTGTTGGCTGGTGAATAAAAAGGGAAGTAGCAAAGAGGAAGCCAGGCTGATTTGTGAACTTTTGGTTGTCTGGAGGGTGCAGTCATTTTGAATGCTTACAAGCAGTTTGACCATTTTGGATATTTAAAGCAACAGTGTTCTCCCAGATTCCAGGGACTTAAGAATAGGCTCGACCTCCTGGGGACCACAAGGATATTCCAGATGCCAATGACTGGAAATGTGCATATTCCCTTTGTTATACTTATACCCCACACCCTCTTGGTGAGTGGAGGTGTGGCTGGCCATCCTTCATTCCCATCCACCTTCTGGGCTGGTAGGAGCTCCATCCCAGTCTGTGTGCTCAGACAGAGCCAAGGTGTCCTGCCCCGCCCCAGAATTTCGTTTTCTTCCTTTTTCTTTTTTTAGTTTGTTTTTGTCTGTTTTAAAATTATTGTTATTATTGTCCTTTTTTCTATTATTTATTCTTCCCTTCCCAAGTTCTAGTTTTCAGCTTTTTCTCTCTTCCCGGTTCTTGGTTCCCATTTTTATCTTTCTCATAGTTAACCCCATTCCTTGTTTTTCTTTTTGCATTTTTCCAATTTTTTCTTCATTGTTCTCCTACTCACCTTTATTCTGTTATTGTCCTCTCCCCAGATATTACAGGTTTTGTTTTTCTTTTTTCTTTTTTTTGGTTATTGTTACTGTGTGTTTACATGGTGTGTTTTTTGTCCACTTGCTTTGACTTTTTTGATGGTTAGTCAATTGTTTTTGTCCAAATGAGTGGGAGACAGCAACAGTGCCCATACAATACAACCACATCCACACATCCTGCAGCTTAACTTACTGAGTGAGGGCCACCACTTCCTTCTCCACCAACTGACCCATGATAAATGACCACCAAAAAGAGCCTGACTCACCCTTAACAGCTCTTCACAAACAGTTAACAGAGATATAAATACAACAATGTCACAATATCTCGGACACAACGGACCATCACAGTCCACACAAAGAAGCAAGAGAAAGTAGTAGAAACAAGGGAGCAGCATATAGACCCAGAACACATCCCAGAGGAAGAAGCACCATTGGAATTCCCTGATAATGAATTCAAAAGAATTATACTCAGGTATCATCACAGGATTGAGAGACAGATCAAGGAAAACACACAGAATTAAAGAAAACACAGACAAAATCCTAGCGCAATTTCCAAAGAAAATACAAGAACAAAATGACAAAATAAATGAAAAATTAGAAATTATGCAAAATCTACAGATAGAAATCCAGAAGATTAATACTAAGTTTTCATAAGTAGATTGAAAGGGCAAAGGAGTAGAATTGAATGAATGGAAGACAGAATTCATGACATTGAAGACAAACACCTCAACAGCTCTTTGGAAAGGGATCAATCAGAAAAAAAAGATCAAAAGAAAATGAAGAAAGTCTAAGGTTCACATGGGTTACCATCAAAAGGAATAACCTACGTGTAATCAGAATTCCAGAATAGGAAGAGAAAAATAAAACCACTGAGAAAATTGTCCAAGATTTGTTGGAAGAGAACTTCCCTGATATGAGGAAAGATGAGAATGTATCCATTCAGGAATCCCAACAAAGCCCAAACAGGATAAAACTGAAAAGAAAATAACTGAGACATATCATCAAACTGATCAGAACTAAGGACAAAGAAAGAATCCTGAAAGCAGCATGGAAAAAACAAAAAGTTACTTACAGAGGACAACCAATAAGACTAAACTCTGATTTCTCAGCAGAAACCATGCAAGCAAGAAGGTAATAGGATGGTATATAAAAAAGCCTGAAAGAGAAAATTTTCCAACCAAGAATTATTCACCCAGCAAAACTCTCCCTCAAATGTGATGGTGAAATTAGGAGATTTCCAGATAAGCAGAAAGTAAGGGAATTTGTTAAAACCAGACCAACCTTATAAGAGATACTAAAGAAAGTCCTGTGAACAGAGAACCAATAATAGCAAACAACAACCTGAGACATCAATGGACAAATAAGGACAACTAAAAAAAAGAGGGGAAAAATAGTGTAGTTACAGAATTTCTAAATGGTGAGGAAGCCAAGAGAGTTACAAGATAGAATGGGCTGTTCTAAACTCAGGGAGAAAATTATCACACGGTAACCTCAAAGAAAAATGATAAACCTTCACATCACAATAAAAAAGAGGGCAAGTATAAATATTTAGCAAATATTAAAACAACAGCAACAAAGGACATGATAATATGATTCATAAACATAATTAGCTCAGCACAGAAAATTATATGGAACAAAGAAACCAGGGACACTATGAAAAAACACATAACAAAATGACAGCAACAAATTCATACTTGTTGATAATTATATTAAATGTCAGTGGATTAAATGCTGCACTCAAGAGATGGAGAGTTACAGACTGGATAAGAAAACATAACCCATCAATATGCTGTCTACAAGAGACATACCTTAGAGACAAAGACAAAAATAGACTAAAAATAAAAGGTTGGAAAAAGATATATCAAGCAAATGGTAACTGTAAAAGAGCAGGAGTGGAAATACTAATTTCTGATCATATTGACTTTAGGACAAAAACCACCATACGAGACAAGGAAAGACATTATATAATGATTAAAAGATCAACTGAACAAGAAGATATAACCATAATAAACATCTATGGACTCAATGAAAGAGCCCCAAGGTACAGAAATTAGAGTTTAAAAGAGTTGAAAAGTCAAATAGATGCCTGCACAGTCATAGTGAGAGACTTTAGTACAGCACTTTCAATGAAAGGTAGAAAAACTGGAAAGAAACTCAACAAATATGTGGAAGAGCTAAACAATACAATTCACCAACTTGACCTTATACACATCTACAGAGCTCTTCACCCAATAACAGTGCAATATACATTCTTTCCCAGTGCACATGGGACATTCTCCATGATAGACCATATGTTAGGCCATAAAGCAAGCCTTAATAAGTTTAAAAACATTGAAATACTGCAAACCATCTTCTCAGATCACAATGCTATCAAATTACAAATGAACAATAGGAAGATCAATGGAAAAAGAGCAAACACATGGGAAGTGAATAGCATCCTTCTTCGGAAAGACTGGATGAGAGAAGAAGAAAAATGAAATTAAAAAATTCCTTGAATCAAATGAGAATGAAAACACAACATACCAAAATCTTTGGGATACAGCAAAAGCAGTGATCAGAGGTCAATTTATAGCAATAAATGCACACATCAAAAAAGAAGAAAGAGCCAAAATTGGCACTTTAAACCAACATCTCCAACAACTAGAAAAAGAACAGCAAGAA
>NW_006921690.1:9687906-9700568 GCF_000298275.1 Orycteropus afer afer
CAACATAATAAAGGACATATATGCAAAACCAACAGTCAACATTATTCTCAATGGAGAGAGACTGAAACCATTCCCCTTGCAAATAGGAACCAAGAAAGGTGCCCTTTATCACTACTTCTGTTCAACATTGTATTGGAAGTCCTAGACAGGGCAATAAAGCAAGAAAGGGAAATCAAAGACATCCAAACTGGTGAGGAAGAAGTAAAACTATCCCTGTTTGCTGATGATGTGATCCTATACCTAGAAAACCCAAGACACTCAGTCAAAAATCTACTGGAACTAATTGAGAGATTTAACATTGTGGCAGAATGCAAGATCAACACCCAAAAATCAGATGGATTCCTCTACACCAGCAAAGAGATTTGTGGTAGTTAAATTTGTATGTCAACTTAGCTGGACTTAGTTGAGTGGCTGGGCAGCTGGTGGTAGTTATTCCCCATGATGAGACTAGGCAATCAAATCCATGGTGGGATCTACCACAAGCAGCTGAATAACTGTCTTTGGGATGTGGTCTGTTTCCCGTATATAAGAAGCTGCTTTGGGAATGATCTCTAGCTTATGGCACTCTTGGCCCCTGCATGTAGCAGTGTTGTTCGTTGTTCAGCAGCCTGCCATGCTCTGCTGACCTTGGGACTTACAATGGTCTTGAATTAATGAACTGCTGTGTGGTTTGGTAACATTGGGACTGTACCATTTTATTCATCAGCCTTGGGCTTGTTAGCCTCAGCAGCCAGTACCTGCCTTGGTGAAGAGATGTCTCTAGCTTCAGTGGGCCAGGAGCAAGAGGCAGAGCTGAAGCCCAAGGTCGAGGGGTTTTCACCCAGCCCCTAGAGCCTGGCACTTTGAACTTGGACTTAAAACCTCCAAACTGTAAGAGAATAAACTCCTGTTTGTTAAAGTCATCCCATTTGTGGTATATTCTTGTCAGAGTGGCACTAGGTAACCAAAACAAGATTGCTGAAAAAGAAATAAGGAAATCAATACAATTTACAACAGCTACCAAAAAAATAAAATACTTGGGAACAAATCTTACCAGGGACACAAAAGACTACTTCAAGAAACCATTAGAGATCTACATAAATGAAAGAACATACCATGCTCATGGGCCAGAAGATTGAATAGTGTGAAAATGCCAATTCTACTCAAAGCAATCTATACATTCAATGCAATCCCAATCCAGATCCCATCAACATTCTTTACGGATATGGAAAAACCAATCACTAACTTTATATGGAAGGGAAAGAGACCTTGGATAAGCAAAACACTGTTGAAGAAGAACAAAGTAGGAGGTCTTGCACTGCCGGATCTCACAACCTACTATACAGCCACAGTAGTCAAAACTGCCTGGTATTGATATAATGACAGACATATAGACCAATGGAATAGAATTGAGAACCTGGAAATAGATCCATCGACCTATGGTCAACTGATCTTTGACAAAGGGCTGAAATCCATTAAATGGGGAAGAGAATGTTTGTTTAATAAATGGTGCCGGCAAAACTGGATATCCATTTACAGAAAAATGAAACAAGATTTGTATCTCACACCATACACAAAACTAACTGCAGATGGATCAAAGACTTAAATGTGAAACCTAAAATTATAAAGTTCCTCAAGGAGAAACTAGGGGCAAATTTAGGGGCCCTAAAGACACCAAAACCAAACTCACTGCCATCGAGTTAGATCCTACTCATAGTGACCATACCTTGGGTTTCCAAGGTGGTATCACTACAGAAGTAGATTGCTCAATCTTCCTCCTGAGAAGTGGTTGGTGGGTTTGGACCACCATCCTTCTGTTTAGCAGTCAAAAGCCTTATGCAGGGGCCCTAATATATGGCATAAATAAACTATCAAACATAAACCAAAATGCACAAACAACAGAAGAGACACTAGATGAATGGGACCTTCTAAAAATTAAATTTTTATGTGCTTCCAAAAACTTCTCCAAAAGCATCAAAAGAGAACCTACAGATTGGGAAAAAATATTTGGTAATGATATATCTGACAAGGAACTTATCTCTAGAATTTATAGAAAACTCCAACACCTCAACAACAAAAAGACAAAAAATCCAATTAAAAAATGGGCAGAAGACACTTCACCAAAGAGGATATTCAGGTGGTCAACAAAACCTATGAAGAAATGCTCACGATCATTAGCCATTAGAAAGATGCAAATCAAAACAATAATGAGATACCACCTTGCACTAGCACTTGTAGCAAAGTTCAACAAGACAGAAAATAACAAATGCTGGTAAGGGTATGGAGAGATTGGGACTCTCATACACTGTTGGTGTGACTGTAAAATGATACCACCACTGTGGAAAGCAGTATGGTGATTCCTTAAAATGTTGGAATTAGAAATATCATTTGACCCAGCCATTCCAGTACTAGGTATAAATCCTAAAGAAGTGAGAGCCAGGACAAAAACAGATACATGGACATCCATGTTCATAGTAGCACTATTTACAATAGCCAGAGATGGAAACAACCTAGCTGTCCTTCAACTGAGGAATGGATAACCAAACTATGGTACCTATACACAATGGAATACTATGCAACCGTAAAGAATAACATGGAATCTGTGAAACACTGCATAACATGGATGAACTTGGAGGATATTATGCTGAGTGAAATAAGTCAATCACAGAAGGATAAATATTGTGTTAGTCCATTAGGGTAGAAAGTCATGAAAAGGTTTATAAATGGAAGGAAATTTTCTTTGTTGTTTACCAGGGGTGGGAGGAGAGGGGAAGAAACACTGTTAGGTAGAGACAGGTATTGATTTGGGTGAAAAGAAGGGCAATGTACCAAATGTGAGTGACATAGAGGAAGAGGAAGACAGAGAGAGGTACACGGGAGGTACAGACAACAGAGGTGAACCCTTTTACACATACAGTACTGTGTTGTCAGTGAAGGCAAACATAGATATACAGTTGGATAGGTGGTGGAGAGGCTGAACTATTAGGTATATTTATGCAGGGGGAAGTGTGCCCAAGAGCATGTATAGGGTTGCCAGACAATGTTTCTATAAGTGTATCCGTATGTTCTGTAAGAATTCCCAGGTGTATAGTAGAGCTGACAAGGGACAAGGTAGTAACTTCTTGGCCACAGCCAGCTACCCAGAGGGAGTGAGTAGTTGGACCTATGGACTCAGGATCATAGTCACAGGAGACATCAAGCTCAATTGGCATTACGTAGTACAAAAAACATTATTCCACATCCTACTTTGGCGAGTAGCGACTGGGATCTTAAAAGCTTGCAAGTGGCTATCTAGATGCAACGATGGGTTGCTCCTTGTCCAGAGCAAGGAAGAATGAAGAAAATCAAAGATTGATTAAAACAATTAGTCCAAGGGACTGGTTCACCATGCAATCCTCAGCCCATACAACTATGAGACCAGAAGAACTAGATGGTGCCCTGCTAGCACTGTCAACGACTCAAGGGGGGATCTATGTAGGAGATCCTGGATAGAGTGGGGGAAAATATGGAACAAAAGTAAAAAATAATATTTTTTTTAAAAAAAAGGGGGGATGGGGGACCAGCTTTGCTGGTCTGATAGAGCCTGGTGGAACAACTTTGAATATGGCCCCTAGCTGCCCTGTTGTTGTTGCTATGTGCCATCGAGTCAGACCCAACTCATAGCCACCCCTCCTTGGGTTTCCGAGGCAGTATCACTATGGAAGTAGATTGCCCCATCTTCCTTCTGAGGAGTGGCTGGTGAGTTTGAACCACCAGCCTTCTGGTTAGCAGTCAAGTGCCTTAGCCACTACGCTACCAGAGCTCCCCCTCACTGCCCTAAAGATATGGAATTGAACCCACTCATGTGGCTTCCAGCCAAAGAACTGCTGCATGGAAAGTGGATTTGCTCTGTAAACTTTCACCCAAATCACAATTAAATATACATATATATTTGAGAAAGAAGATGGTCAGATATTTTTGGGACATACTATGTTTGAGGTGTCAGGAGACCAGGAGACAGTATGTGGAGCCCAATAATTTGTATGCAAAAAGGGCTTTTATAAATGTTAAACATCACTTTAAGAATTTTAAAATAGAAAAATGTGATGTTTGGTCTCCATAACCCAGAATGTGGTTGCTGAAAGTGAGGACCTACTTCCTAAATGTTGAGGAGGTATCTATTGAAATTAAAAGACCCATTTTACAACAAAGTCAGGAAGAGAAGATTTTAACAAACAGGTAAAGTGTCTCCAAATCTTAAAAGATTTTAAAGCACTTGGACTGTTTAGAAGACAATAATGACAAGGATGACTATACTAATAGTACTAGATCTATTAATAACATGTATTGAGTTGCCATGTGGTACGTCATCATAACAACTTCCACATTTACAGCTCAAGGACATTGATGACATTTTTCCTGTTGTGTCACCATTATTACTATCCTTTTCCAAAATATTCCACTATCTCTTAGCATAAACTCAGTGCTCCCCAAATGAAAGCTTCCCCTTTTCTCGTTGCTGCTACCCCTTGTAACCACTAGTGGTTATATGTGTGTGTGTATATTTATCTTTTTTTTTTTTTTTCCAACTTATCTAGAAATTTTCCCTCCCCTCCCCTTCCATCTTTGGAAACCAACAAAGAAAATTTCCTCCTATATATAAACCTTTCCTTGACTTTTTATGATAGTGGACTGATATAATATTTGTCCTTCTGTGATTGACTTATTTCACACAGCATAATGTCCTCTAACCTCACCAACATTATGTGGTGTGTTGCAGATTCTACATTATTCTTTAGGGTTGCATACTATTCCCTTCTTTGTATATACCACAGTTTGTTCATTCATATCTCAGTTAATGGGCACTTAGGTTGTTTCCATCTTTTTGCTATTGTGAATAGTGCTTCGATGAACATGGGTGTGCATATATCTATTCGTGTCTTGCTTCTCAGTTCCTTAGGATATATACTTCATAATGGGATTGCTGGGTTAAATTGTATTTCTATTTCCAACTTTTGAAGGAATCACCATACTGATTTCCCCAGTGGTTGAATCATTTTACAGTCCCACCAGCAGTGTATGAGAGTCCCAATCTCTCCACATCCTTGCCGACATTTGTTATTTTCTGTCTTGTTGAACTTTGTTGTCAATGCTGCAGTGAGATGGTATCTCATGGTTCTTTTGATTTGCATCTCTCTAAATGGCCTCTCTCACTTAATCCTCAACACCTCTCATAGAGCTTTGTTGATATTGTCATTTAACAGATGAGGGAACTAAGGAGGAATGAAGGTTAAGATCCTCATCCAAGTCACATAGATAGTAAGTGATGGAATTGGAATTAGATTTTTCCAGACAGGGATTTATTAAGCTGCACAGACCAAAACAGATACAGGAATGGCTGGTCTTTATCTCTTGGAAGGAGTAATTCTGCCTGAAGTCATGGCACCATTTTAAGGTCTCTAAGGGAGCTCTGGTAGCGTAGTGCCTGAGGCACTTGACTGCTAACCAGAAGGCTGGTGGTTCAAATCCACCAGCCACTCCTCGGAGGGAAGATGGGGCAATCTACTTCCGTAGTGATACCGCCTCGGAAACCCAAGGAGGGGTCGCTATGACTTGGGGCCAACTCGATGGCACACAACAACAACAACAAGGAGAATATATAAAGGATTGATCTCTTTACTGTCCACAGAACCTAGCTTTACTATGTTTAAGTATTGTATTAAGAAATTTGACTACATTTTTAAATGGATTAATGATCATGCAGAGTATCTCGTAAAATACGTGACCAACTGGGGAGATTCAGTGTATGGCAAAAAAAAAAAAAGGTGTGTGAGGGAGATGGGAACTGGGGTAAAAACAACAACAACTTGGAAGTACAGCATTAAGCCACTTTTATTTGAAGCTAATCAAAGGGTTTCAATGGCTGATATTTTGAAAGCTGATCACCAGGTGTTTCTTTCAAAGGTGCCTCTGGGTAAGCTGGAACCTACAACTTTTGGTTAGCAGCCAAGTCTATTAACCGTTTGGACCCAGAGAAGTCATACGCTCTACAAATTGTGTGTGTGTGTGTGTGTGTGTGGTTTTTTTTTTTTTTTTTTTTTACTTACTAATATTATTTTCCTCTTTCTACATTAGTGACATATATTCACTTTATTTTTAAAAAAGCTCCATGATATTCCAAAAATGTATGCATGTAATTTATTTCAGTAGCCTTCTGGCGGACAATTTGGTTTTCCTCGTTAATAAAAATAGTACGTTAGAAAACATCCTTCAAAGCAAGCCATTGGGCATGTGTGTAAATTTCTGTAGGAAAGATTCTGAAAACTAGTCAAAGAGGATACCCATTTAAAGTTTGAGGAATACTGTCTAATTGTCACCCAATAAAAGTAGTAATTCTTATTCATACTAATGTATATGAAGTTTTGTTTTCATAACTCCCCCAAATTATATATTTATCTTATAATTATTTTGTCTATGTGAAAAACAGTAATTGTTGTTTTATTTAGCTTGAGTCCCTTTCCACATTTATTAGTACTTTCTATATTTCCTATTGAGAATTAGAAATGAGGCTTATACACATTTCCCAGGATTATTATGGTTATTGTCACTTGTTGATTGGTTACATGAAAGCCCAATCAGAAAAGAAACAGACCCTTAAAACTGACTATACCAACAATGATGTTTTATCTAAAGAATCATCATTGCCTAGGCATGAGTAGTTACCTTTGTCTGATAATTTCTTACAATGTAGGGTAAAAGTCTTAGTTGTACAATTTTCTGGTTGGAAATTGGGGCTAATGACTTAGCATTTTGGGCATCAACTTTCTTATCATTAAAACAGGGAGAATGGTTCACAAAATTGTGAAAATAATACAGTTCAACTGTATATTGAAATACACTAGTTTCTTACTAAATATGGCAAGACCACCAGGAATTGCTGGTTGTCAAGTCAAATGCTGCTGTATGTTAAAATTATTTGAAGTTGAACTTTAGGCTTTTTTGTTGTAGTCTTGCATTTTTTTACTCATAACTGCTATGAGGCTCCATATGTATAGACCCAGTAAGGTCATATCTCATGAATTCAGAGGTGACTTTCTAGAACCACGCCTCTCCCATCCCAGTGTTAAATATGGCACTGTGGTAATATGATGAAAAAAAGAAAGTGCAAACACTCCCCAAATGAATTTAAATCTAGAAGAATAGGCTTTTTCCAAAGATGTGTGTGTTTGAGATTTTTATCTAAGGCGACCCCTGACCTGCCAAGGTAAACAAACATTTTTTTAAATTCAAAAACTCATGTATCATCTTTGAAGATTACTTGTTTGGGTATTATTCACATAAAATCTGTCATTTTGGCTTGAGTTTCTCACAGTTCAGAAACACGACCAAGTGATGATATCTTTAAGCTCTTTATGTCCAAACTCATAATATGTGCATAAGGGAACATAACAAAATAAGCCTGATGAAAACCTCATATCATATACTCTGAAGTTCAGTTTAAACATTTATCTATTAATCCCAGTCATGCTTTTGAACAACTATTGGGTGGCAGGCACACTGCTGAATGTTATGAATCTGAGTAAGGCATAACTTTAGACCTGAGGAACAAGAAGCCTAGTGAATACATATAACTAAGTGCTAAAATGCACAGGGATTTCATCAAGACATGAGGATGGCAAAAGGGATTCAGATGAAGGGAATAATGACTTAAAAGCATGAGGAAGCATGGCATGTTCTGGGAAATTTTTGACGTGGCTGGACTATAGGGTATGTGAAAGTAAAGAATAGAAATGAAATCACTAAGTATTTTAACGAGCCCTGTATTCAGTCTCAACTCTGTATCCCTTTCCATGCTTTCTGCCATCATCTTAGTTCAGATCTTATTTACTCCAAAGACAAAAACTGACATTGTATACGAGGGTATTAAGCATTATTTACTCTAAAAGCAGACACTACGGAAGAGTGTAAACTGCTGTCTTTCCTTCTGGCTAACATTCTTCAGTATTGTTTCTATTTTCCTCTTCACTAGTAATTATATGGAGTTTGGATTGATAAATTGTTTTGGTCAAATGGTTGACTGTCAGATCTGGAAAAATGAATACAAAACAAATAATACATTGAATTAAGATTCAAACCTCACATGTTAACTCAGTGATATTGGCAATGACTTTCTGAAATACTGTTGAAATGGTATCTGGGGTCATGTGCAGAACCTCTGAAAAGAGGGTTGTTGTTGTTGTTGTTGTTATGTGCCGTCGAGTCGGCCCCGACTCATAGCGACCCCTCCTTGGGTTTCCGAGGCAGTATCACTACGGAAGTAGGATTGCCCAACCTTCCTTCCGAGGAGTGGCTGGTGGGTTTGAACCGCCAGCCCTCTGGATAGCAGTCAAGTGCTTTTAGCCACTATGCTACCAGAGCTCCTGAAAAGAGGGTAGTGGTTGATTATGAAATTCTGCCATGAATGAGGAAGAGAAAAAATGGCCATATTTACTACTCTTCTCAACTCCCCACCCTCCATTCACCCACCTGCCCCCAATTGTTGTATGACTTTGTACTACTTATATGCTGAAAGAAAACGACAATGGCTGGCCATTACATTTAAACATAAAATATTTACTGAAGCAATCAAAGCTTTCTAACGCCTGGCCCTTTTGTACGTTTACAGTCTCTTGTATCAGTTTCCCATGTTAGTATCTTTATTTTTTCTATCCCACTCAAATCTTTGAAAAATTATCCATTCTTCAAAATATACCTCGTTTATTACCTACTTTGATAATTATGTTCAACCACCCTAACTGACCACAAACTTAAATCTCTTACAGCCTCTATGGTTTGTACTATTACTACGCAAAAACGCAACCATTGCCGTGGAGTTGGATCCAATCCATAGCGACCCCTCCTTAGGTTTCTGAGGCAGTATCACTATGGAAGTAGATTGCCCAACTTTCCTTCCAGGGAGTGGCTGGTGGGTTTGAACCACCAGCCTTCTGGATAGCAGTCAAGTGCCTTAGGCACTATTCTACCAGAGCTCCCATACAATTACTGGGGGACCGATTTTATTGCTTTGTATTATATTTATTTATATATTTGCCCCCTAACCTTCCTTTGTAATTTCCTTTGGATCTTGGGATCAAATGTTGTGTATATTTCATATACCATCATTGAGTTCAGTACCTGACACATACAAATGCCAAAAAAGCATTTTTTTGAGTGAATGAATGCCTGAATCATTTTGCATTTTTATGTTTCTTTTCATTAAACATATAAGCATAAAATACCTCTACTTTGTTAAAATCATCTTTAATACTGCTCCATTTTTATCCCATGGGGGTAAAATGTCTCCTTTAAAATTAAAATAGGAAATATTTCTCAAAAGGAGTAATATTACTTTATTCATAATATGAAGATTCCTTTTATATTTTACATGATGAAAATAGATTCTTTCCTTCATTGTTTTAAAAGTGAGATCCTAATTAAGCTAATTCATCTCTTTGATCTTTTAAGAGTTTGATTTAATTTTAAAATATGCATTATATTTATATTAAGATACGAGGCCTATTTAATATCTTTACATTTATCTTTGTCTTCATTAATTTAACTATTTTTTTCAAAAACCTTGATTTTAGTAATAGCCCATCAATAAAAAAAATGTATTGCTCAAGTTCAAGTTCTTCTAGAGTTTTCATATTTTATGAATACAGTTTTTAAAAAGGGAGGCTCTTTTAGAGGATAATCTTCTTCCTATCAATTACTATTATTTCTGTCTTTCATTTTGGATTTGGGTGCATGTGAGGGAGGGATACTTACCTTTCAAGTTTTCCCTAATATTTGATACTTATCACTCCACTGGTACACTACAGCAAAAAATAAACTGAAAATTAATTTAAAATTTTCTACACTTTAAGCATAATGTTGTGATGTGTTATCACTCATCAAAGAACAGCTACTACAAAGCACCGGTCCTCACAATCAACATCAAGCCCGAAGCATACTTGTCATCTGAGGTCATTTCTTAAACCTGGTGACTGGTCTTTAAGTTACATGAAACATCAGGATATGCGTCTAATCCCAATTCCTCCTTTGAAAAATAAAGAAAATGAGGTCAACTAAGAGAAATATGGAATTATATTATGATTAGGACCAGAGGGGAAGTTTGCTGCCAAAGTACCTGATTCTCACCCTATTTTCTTTCCATGGCTGCCACTCAGAAATAATGCACAAAGAGAAAGTCTGAGTCATCTCAGTTGCTTGGTGTGGTAGTTAAGGTTATATATATGTCAATTTGGCTGGGCCTGGTTGAGTGGCTGGGCAGCTGGATGTAGTCATTCCCCGTGATGAGATTGGTCATCAACTCCATGGTGGAATCTACTGGAGCAGCTGAGTAGCTGCCTCAGGGAAGTGGTCTGCTTCCCGCATACAAGGAGAAGCATTGAGAAAGGTCTTCGGAGCTTTTGTCATGCTTGAATCTTGTATGTATCCAAGTTGTCATTCAACAGCCTGCCATGGTTGCCTGCCAATCTTGGGACTGTTTCTGAACTTGAAGTAGTGGCCTGCTGTGTTGTTTGATAATCTTGAGACTGTACCATTGTACTTGTCTATCTTGGGCTTGCTAGCCTCAGTGGCCAGCAGCTGCATGAATGAAGAGAGACCTCTAGTTCCAGTAGGCTGGGAGCAAGAGGCAAAGGTGAAGCCCAAGGTCAAGGAGCTTTCACTAAGCCCTTAGAGCTGGCAGTTTGAACTTGTACCACTAGCTTCCTGAACTGTAAGAGAATAAATCCCTGTTTGTTCAAGCCACCCATTCATGGTATTTTCTGTTAGAGAGGCACTAGAGAACCAAAACACCTAGGTACATTAAAGAAGATATTTTAAAATTGCATATTACCAAATTTCCAAAATTTGCCATGTTAATACCTTTTTCTACACTTCAATGTCTAAATCTGTCAAGACTTCATTGTCTTCATCTGAAAAATGGAGATAATAATGGCATTTGTCCTATTGGGATTCTTTTTTTTTTTTTTTTTTTTAATGTATCTGTATTTTAGCCTTTCTCTCTCTCCCACACACTCACACACACATATTTCCATAGAATTGTAATTGCTTCTGGACACAGGAAATTAAGTACTCAGTGAGCCTTAGCTATTGTTACCTGTGAATCAAATCTCCACAAAACTTCATATACCTTTGACTGTAGGTAGTGTAGGTATGTTTGGAAAGACTAGTAGGCTAGAGACAAAATTTAAAAAAAAAAATCCTTAATAGTTGCCATTCATTTATTCCACAAACATTTATAGATTATCTCTTGTGCGGTAGGCACTGCATTTGGCTCTTGGGATAAGACAGTGAGCAAAACTGAGATAGTTCCTGCCTTTATGGGACTCATATCCCAGTGTAAGTGTAGAAACTAGACAGGCAAAGAACAGATAAATAGAGGTATAATTAAAATAGATGCAACTGTAAAGCCCAAAGTGGGGAGTGGGAGCAAACATATACAAGGAATAAAGTTAGAAAGTAACAGGAAGGAGCCTACTTTAAATAATGTTTTAAGAGAAGGGCAAAAGCCGATTCCTAAAGGGTGAGTAGAGCTAATCATGAAGTAGGATGGTGGGAGCCTTCCAAGCAGAAGGTAATATGCAGCTGTCCTGAGGTAGAAAAGTGCTGGGCATGTTTAAGGACCTGTACACCTCAGGAGACTGGAGTGTGGTGAGCAAGGGGAAAAGGGATAAGGAATTATGTAGGAGAAATAGGTTCCAGGCAAGATCAAGTGGGATCTTACAGCTCATTCTTAAGAAGTTGTATTCGATTCAGCAAGTTCCATGGAAAGGCATTGGATCATTTAAGCAGGAGACTGGCATGATCTAATAAGGTGAGGTGTAGGGAAGGGATTTCTGTTCTGTATTTCATAGACTTTTCTTTGTTTTCTGGTTAATGTCCTCTCTCTATCCTTTTCTCCCCCCTTCCCCTTTCCTTTCATCTCTGTGAAACAGATAGCACTGCCCCTTATGGTTACCAAGGCAGTGATCTTTACAGAAATGGACTGACACATCTCTTTCTCTCTCTCTTTTTTTTTTCCTTTGCTGGAACAAAGGAGAATAGCTTCTTGGTTCAAAAATTTCCCCACAGATTTCTTGCACAATAAATCCCTATACAACTCTAATAGAATGTTAGACTGTCTATCCAATAGACATTTATATGTTTTCCATTTTGAAATTATATTCATTATATAACAATTTAAAACTCTCTACCCCATATTGTTGTATAATCTTAGATTTAACTAAGGGTAGATTTGTACCCTAGAGAAAAGAGGTACTTTGTTTCAACATGTACTTATTTTCTCTTGCTTGTTCTAAAAGTGACTCACATCTGATGAGAGTTCTTTAAAAATGGCATTCAGCGTGTTGGGGTATTCAGGCCTTGTGTTCTTAGATTCACACTGACTTTTTTCTGTGTTCCTATATTTTTCTCCTTCATTATAGGGATAAATATGGGCTTCCTCTAGTGTGCTAACTGATCATTTGGAAGTTGGTGACTGAAGCTCTATGGCAATGTACTGAGAAGGATTTGAAAGTAGTAGTGTCCTCAGCAAGGAAGAGAACCCTATTATCATATGTTGTTGTTGTTGTTAAGTGCCGTCGAGTCGTTTCCGACTCATAGCGACCCCATGCACAGCAGAACGAAACACTGCCCGATCCCGCACCAGCCCCACA
>NW_006921690.1:9704519-9737678 GCF_000298275.1 Orycteropus afer afer
TGGTTGGTAGTAAAGTGCCTTAGATAATACACTACCAGAGCTCCCACCTTTCCACTAGGACTCCTTAAAACATCAACTCTCATTTTAATGTTTAAAACACAGACTCTCATATTAATACTACAAAGTATATTAGGACAACTATAGAAGTATTTATATAAGGAATTCATAGCTACAGTTCTTTGAGAAGTTGGAAATATGGCTATTTGGAGTCTTATTCTCAATAAATTTATAGAATGAAAGGAGATAAAACAAGTATATGTGGAATCATGGAGAGGGAATTATATTCAATACTATCTTTGTTGACAGAGAGCTATATTCTTGGAATGCAAAATATCATAGTGATCAAGAACATGGATTTTGCACTTAGATAGCTGAATAATTTTGGCTCTGGCACTTGCTAACTGCCAGATATCTTCCGTTTACTCCTTCAGATCTACACTCTACTCTACTTTTCTCTTTGCTCCAGCTGGCTCGTCCTTCCAAGGAATACCTTGGAAGGGCCTCTCGTTCTGACTTATACTTGTTTCAGCCATTGGAAGCCTTGGCAGGAGATCAGAGAAGAGATATGTAAGGCTGGCTAGGGTTGGCTATGTCTTTAGGTTGGTGTTAGTGTTAGTTGCCCTGGAGTTGGCCCTGACTCATGAATGAATGAACCATTGTTCAGTTCTGTTCCATCCTCACGATCATTCATATCATTTCTCTCAAGGTGGCCCTTTCTATGGATTCTCTTCTTACAAGTTCATAAAATTGTTGTTGTTTTTTTTTTTCCTCTTTCCAGGACTTGAAAAACCCCCACAGTGCTGTGTTGTTCCATGTTGGTTTTGAAAACCCTGCCCACATCTTTGTAAATTGTTGTTGTTGTTGTTGTTGTTATGTGCCGTCGAGTCAAACCCGACTCATAGCGACCCCTCCTTGGGTCTCCGAGGCAGTATCACTACGGAAGTAGGATTGCCCAACCTTCCTTCTGAGGAGTGGCTGGTGGGTTTGAACCACCAGCCGTCTGGTTAGCAGGCAAGTGTCTTAGCCACTATGCTACCAGAGCTCCTTCTTTGTAAATAATGCCTTTATTAACTCCTCTTTAAATTATCCAATTTGAGGATGCCATCTGTTTTCTAAAGGGACCCTGACTGATGCATTAGCTATATAATATTGGCAACAAAATTGAAATTGTGCTTTCATATCCTCATTTATAAAGCCAGGATAAAGTCATTTCATTTGTCATAGGCTCTTTGCTTATATAAAATCAGGGAGTGGATAAGCATGGTTGTTTCTTCTGAAGCCCTAGAGTTTTTCCTGCACTGGCTTCCATGCCCTTTCCCGAGGAATAACTTTTGTTCAGTTATACTAAAAAAAGAAAAAAAAAAATACACACTGCCATGAAGGCACATCCACCTACGTCATAGCGACCCCCGTTGGGTTTCCAAGGCAGTATCACTGTGGAAGTAGATTGTCCAGTCCTCCTAAAGATCTGAATCATTTCTGTTAGAACACAGGACTCCATGAGTCAACAGCTCGAAACCAAACTGCTGACCTTGGATGATTTTAAGCCTCCTTCCAGCCCTAAAAAATCTATTTTTCTGTCTGGCTGTTATTTTATCTACAATAACTAATGTTCTTTGCATCACAGTCTCTGGCAAGGGCTAGAAATTTGGTAGACTTAGCTGTAGACCACCCACTCTCATGATTTACTATCTGTGCATGAAGATAAGTCCAGTTAATTCTCCAGGATCATCTTCTCTTTTACAAACTGTTTCTATGGCTTAGAATGGCAGGCCATGGGGGCCAATAAATATAGTCTGAATGGGATAGCAAAAAGCTGCCTGAAGTGGTTTCACAGTGGCCTTCTTGCAGCTCAGACCTGTTAGACAATAACTGCTTGTCAGTATGCTGAACACTGAGAACCCAGTCCAAAATGGATGTTAAACCTTGTAAATTGTCCAAGCCCAACAGCACTTTTGGAAATTCTACCATTTGACTTCTTGTTTCAACTCTGATAGTTAACTTCTTTTACTTCTTTTTCTACATAAAGGAGTACAGGAAATATATGAACAGATTTCTTGATTGTGCTGTAGGCTAAACCTGTCCAGAGATTTATTGTGGAGTTTATGAGGATGATGAAGAACTCAAAACCACTATTAATATAGCAGGTCAAAGAAAATGTCTGGAAAATTTATAGTGGTTGAAATTTGCTATGTAAAGCCATGTAAATAAGTGCCTGTTTGCCCTTTTATTTAATATGCATTTAGGAAAAAAAAAATTCTAAGTACCTACTACGTGCCTGCAGTGGTTAAACCATTTGGCTGCTAACCACGTGTTGGCAGTTGGAATGCACCAGCCTTGGGAGATAGATGTGGAGATATGCTTCTGAAAAGATTACAGCCTTGGTGACCCAAGGGAGCAGCTCTAATCTGTCCTATGAGGTCGCTATGAATTAGAGTTGATTGGATGACAAGAGGTTTAATTGACCTTTCACCTAAGGGTAATCCTAAAGGGCTGTTCTCGGCAGTCTGGGACGCCTAATAATTTTAGAACTGTTTGGTTTTGCAATCAATGAATCCTTAGATGTATCTGAAAACAGGAGTCTCCCCACCTTTTGATTTAATTTTTCCTTAATTTCTGTTGCTTCAACATAGTTTATTTCACTTCAGACAATTTTACTCTCAGAGTAGTACTCACATATCATCTCTTTGTTCTTTTTTTCTCTTTTGACTTTTTATACCAAGAAGCTCTGCAGCTACTTCCCCTCTTCTCATTCTATTTGTGAGCAATAAACAACCTAACCAAAGCTAACAGTATGGAAGGAAAGGAAAGTTAGAAGTTTTGAAATAAAATTAGACAGAAAGAGTATTACCTTCAACCACAAGGAACTTTGTAAACACTTTCAAAATTCGAGCACATTTATTTTTCACTTCTCTTGCTTTCTTAAGCATTGTTGTTATTGTTGTTGTTATGTGCCGTCGAGTCAAACCCGACTCATAGCATAGACACTCAAAATATTAATATAAAATATGAAAGTTTTTTTTTAATTTAATGTGAACATTCACTGCTTTTTTTTTTTTTTTTTTTGAGAAATGCTCAAAGAAAGGAGGAGAAACACTTACGTAATTATGAGGCAAGACTTCATAAAGGATCAAGGAAGTGACATTTGAACCGGATTTTATGAGATATAATTAGTTTGGTGATGATGGAGATGTGGGTGGTGGAAGGCCTATCAGGACAAAAACAAGCATAAGCTGAAATGTCAGGGCTCTTTCTCGCTTCTTCTACACTTGACCAGTTTGAGTTATGATAATTTCTTCCCTCTATTGCAGTTACTTATTTGCATACATGTCTTGGTATGACACATTTCTGATCCCATGTGTTTCAGAGTAGAATTATTCCACAGGAATTTAAAGGTTGTGACCGTTTGGAAATACATCACTAGGTCTGTCTTCTGAGATGCCTCTGGGTGATTTCAAACCACCAACCTTTCGGTTAGTAGCTGAACACTTAATTATTCGCACCACTCAAGGACTCCTGGTACCTAGTAAGTACTCATTAAATGTTGTAGAATGAAGGATGACTTGCAATATGTATTTAAAGGATAGTAAGTAGTCAAGTTTGACAAGAGTGAGGATTTGGTAGAGAAGAAATAAAATCTAATGTTAGAAAGATTGATTACAGCAGATTATAGAGACCTCAGATACCAAGATACTATATAGTATCTGGGGGAGACTGTGAGGAACCACTAAAGTTTTGGAGTGAGGGCGGGGAACAAAGAAAATAGTCTTCAAGAAGGTGAATATGATAGCAATTTACAGTCTCCATTGTTGAAAGATAGGTGTAGACAGGAGATACGGACACCTGTGGCAGGACTTATGATATAGAGCAGATACCAGAGTGGTCTAATGGATACAAATAATTTTAGTTAGCAAATGCCCTAAACAACTAACTTCAATCTGCCTCTCCCTCCAGAGTACTGTCAATCTACCTGGGCTCAACTACTAGTCCTACCACTTAGCATGCAGGTGACCCTAGACAGTTGCCTAAACTCTCTAAATTTATTTCCACACATGTTTACTATGAGATTGATAAGAAGAAAAGAAAAAATATATTATGTGTTTGATATAATGCTTAATGCTTGGGGAAATTCTATATATGATAATAATTATCAGTATTATTGCTATCTTTACATGTGAAGGTTGCAAGGAGCAGCTTAATGAAGAAAGATGGAATGAGATATCCATATGGCATCCTATTCCTGTATATTCTAAGTCAGAGAAGTGGACCCAGATTAATAAGTAGATATAATGAAAATGATTCTTTTTTTTTTTTTTTTTCTATTAGCAAAGAAAGAACACATTTTAAAGCAATTATTACATATTATAGATAGTAGGATGCTGGTGAAAAGTTCTATGCCCAAATTTGTCTGTAAGGATAAGTATGACTTCAGGCAAATAAGTTTACCAATCTGAATCTCCATTTTATCCCCTAAAAAAATGAAGGGGCTGGACTAAATGATCTTTAAGTTCCTGCTCAACCAAATATTAAATGAGTTTTCAAGTTACTCATTAAATTTCCCAGCTCCATCAAACAGTTCATTATGCAGCCTACTCGCTCATTTGATGCCTCTGTATATTCTTCATGCCATTTTCAGCCTACATTTTCATTAGATGCTGTTTTTTGAGAGTCTCTTTCCACAGATGATGGCTTTGTATGAGTGGGTGTGTGTTAGCTACAGGGCATTTTGACTAGGTCTAGGACTCTCAAACAAGAAGCCCTTGTGGCACAATGGTTAAGATTGGCTGCCAACTGAAAGATCGGTGATTCAAACCCACCAGCTTCTCTGCAGGAGAAAAGACCTGGTAATCTACTTCCACAAAGATTTCAACTTAGAAAAACCTATGGAGCAGGTCTACTCTATCCTGTAAGGTTGCTGTCAGTCAGAATCATCTTGACTGCAGACAATAGGCTCCAAATTTGTTGATGGAGACAATTGCTTTTCCCATTTTGCCAATTATCTATTAACTCTTGGGACTTGGATGCTTCAGAATGAAGTTGAGAGATAGATATCCCTCTTGAATTTCTTTATACCCACTAATTTACGTGAGAAAGATAAGTCTTTAGAGGAGAAAAGAGAAAGGACTTTACTCTTTAAAGGTCAAAGATACTGAAATATGTCTGATGGATTTTGGTGGCCTTGGTCAAGGCCAGATGATGGGAAAGAGCAATGAGGTGCCTGAAAATCAATTCATCTTGGAGGCTTAAGAAACCTAGGCCAATGAACCTTTTTCCCATCAGGGGCTGAATTTTGGAGGAAGGAAAATCCTGGTTACATGCCCAGGATGAGTAACACTAGAACCCTTCTGACACAACCACCCTGAAACCTTGGAGATGCTTTTTTGGGAAAAAAAAAATCTGTATATGTTTGAATTGAAAAATTGGTTTACTAACATATGGAAATTCGTAGGCATTAGGCAGTTTTTCTATGGGAATCTACTGACTGAATGTAGCTCAAAGTTTTATTACTTTGTCACACATCATCCAGCAATCTTTGCCTGGGGAATCCACGGAGCTCTCTAGCAAAACCAATATGAGAATGTGTGCAGTGTCATCAGAGCGGGAAGTAGAAGCCCAACCTCACTGCTAGCCATTCACTGACAATGGTGTGGACCAAACCAGCAAGCAGTACTGTCGGGGGGCTAACGAATGTAAATGCTAATTTCAGTGCATGCCATATTCAATCTTAAACTGTGTTACTTTCTTCAAGCAGGAGGCAGCTGAAAAGCAACCGCTCTTGGACACATGAGCAATCTTGGAGATCCTTAGAGATTTTTCAGGGAAGAAAACATGTAGGACAAATTGAAATTGTTCTCAAAGAGAGAGTGAAAATGCAGAGCCATTGAAATAATGTACTAATGTAAATGTGACTTCATTTAACTACTAGTGCATGTTAAATTAATATAGATACACCTCACAAGCATAGAGAAAAGTTAAAATATTTTGAGTCAGTTATATTTTGAATGTAAAATAGTAAGGGAACCTCCTGAATTTACATAGTAGTCTCATGACCTTAGTTAACAAATGGCCGACTCTGGACAATAGCTCCTTTCTCAGTACACTCTAGCCACTAGCTCTGGTAGTCTAGTGCCTAAGGCACTTGATCGCTAACCAGAAGGCTGGTGATTCAAACCCACCAGCCACTCCTCGGAAGGTAGGTTGGGTGATCTACTTGCATAGTGGTATCACCTTGGAAACCCAAGGAGCTGTCACTATGAGTCGGGTCTGACTGACGGCACATAACAACAGCCAAATTTTTTAGTTTAATTTATGGGACTGTGAAAAATACCACCCTGTGATGATCTTCAAAGCAGCCCTGGTTGTACAATGGCTAAGTGCTTGGCTGCTAGACAATAAGATCTGCAGCTTGAACCTAACTGCTGCTCCATGGGAGAAAAGAGTTGGCTATCTTTTCTCATAAAGATTTTAGCCTAGGAAACCCTATAGGGCAGTACAACTCTGTCCTGTGGGGTTGCTGTGAGAAAGAATGGACTTAATGGCACAAAACAACAACAGTGATGATCTTCAAGGAAAATTGCATGCTGTGGTAATCTGTTTGAGTGGTTAGCCAATCTCTTTCAGTCATTTGAAAATCTTCATGAGTTGGTGGTGGTAAGTAATATTATTTTTGTTCCTTTTAATAGGAATTGGACAAAGACCCAGAGAGAGTAAACAGTTTTCCCAAAGAACCATAACAGGTTAATGTGGAATGTGGACTTAAAGTTTGGTCTTCAGTTGCTAAGTACTGTGTAAACACCTACCTACTTCTCCTGTTGTCAGTGAAACGAACTGGAGACTGGATCCTGGAGAATAGAGGTGAATGAGGGAAATGAAATCACTCTTTTCATTGACAAACGGACAGGAAGGAGTTCTAGACAAAATGTTGAAACTAAATATTATGTATTTAAAAAAATTTTTCTTTGCAAATTGCCCAGCATCCTGGATTCCCTCACAGTCAAGTGATGTGTGTATATGTGTGTGTGTGTGTGTGTGTGTGTGTGTGGGAGGGTTGATACCTTGTTGATACCAGATGCAACATAATCTTGTGGTCTGGGTCATTTATTTCCTTCCTGAAGTTCAGAAATTTAATTAGCTTTCTTCCTCGGTTTCTGTTATAATTCAAGTGACATATTATTTTTCCAATGTATTTGGGACTTTTTTCTCTTCTTAACAATTTGGGCCACACGTGAGTTTAACCAACAGAAAAAAAATCAGACAATACTGAATTTGGATGCTGTATGCAGAATACCTGAAAAACAATATTTGGATCAGTAGCTTTGAAAGTATTAAATGTAAATTAGATCAGTTCCCAAAGTTTGTCTTCTTGAAGCTCATTTATTTAAATGATTCCTTTTGTTTTTAAAGGAATATGTGCTTGTTTTACTTTCTGTTGAAAATACATGCCCTTGAGAAGGAAAACACATGGGCTCACCTTCAACCAATCATTTATTCCATGTAATTTGGTTTTAACTAGTATCAATTTCAGTAGGCTTCAGGGAATTAGGCATAAAAATGTACATTTCACAGAATGTGGGGACTGGTGCAAGAGTATGTGTTGGGATCAGAACACGGGGTTAAGCCATGGTGTCATTGTATTGAATATTTCACCTTGGAGAAGAAAAATAATCACAGGCTCCATTGATTTCCCTGTAAAATGGGATTAATAGGTGCTTTTCTAAAGCAAGCCCATTGCCATTGAGTTAATTCCAAGTCATGGACAATGACCCTTCAGGATAGAGAAGAATTTCCCCATGGGGTTCCCAAGACTATAAATCTTTAAGTAAGCAGACTGTCATATCTTTCTCCTGCAGAGTGGCATGTGGGTTCAAATCACCAACCTTTCAAAAAGAAGCTGCCACCAGAGGTCCTTAGTATTTTCCTAACCTACTTATAAGGATTGTTTTGGAGGTCCAAGTTGAATAATTAGTTTGAAACTGTCTTACAAAAGCTTGCATCATTTAAGGTTGTTTGAATGTAAGTAATAGACTAAGGCAAAAAAAAAAAAAAAAAAAAAATCAAAAGACTTTTGGATACCTCACTCAATTAAGGGGAAAACCTGGAATACCAGGGGTGGAAAGGGCCCCACGGCTGGACCAGGGATATAAATTACAGGAACTAGTGGGTGGTCCTGTTAGGACGTCATCTCCAGCACAAATCAGCCCGGCTGCCTTTCTGTCTTTGAGACCTTCTGTTCAGGACCCAGACTCCCTAGAGAGAGACCACATGTCCCCAGTCTGGGGCAAGCAGGACATCTTGATTAAAAGACCATTGCAACTACTAACACTGAGGGAGAAAAAAGTTGATCAAAGAAAAATCCAGAATGGAGGCTGGGTGGCAAAAATATCGATTTCACTTCAAGGGCTATACACTTACTTGTTCCAGTGGTAGTACAGGCTGCTGAGCAGATGCAGTAGAGTAGGAATGGAGGAGGAGCTCTGATGAGCTAAGACCTCTGTGGCAGGGATGCATATGTTGGGGAAAGGCTGAAGGAATGAAGAGGAAGAGAGGGAAGTTAGGAAAGGTTGGGGGGAGGGCACTGAAGGCAATTGTTGGTAATTCTGCTTACAGAATATTTTTGTACCCTAATGGATTTCATATAAAGATTTCAAGATAAACAGTAAAAAACCAAAACCAAACTCATTGCCATTGAGTCCGTTCCGACTCATAGCGATAGCTCCTTTGGTTTCTGAGGCAGTATCTCTAGGGAAGTAGATTGCCCAATCTTCCTTCCAAGGAGTGGCTGGTGGGTTTGGATCACCAGCTTTCTGGATAGCAGTCAAATATGCCTTAGGCACTATGCCACCAGAGGTCCTAGCCATTATAAATCATTTTTTCCCCTAGTTTGTTTTCCTACTTCATTCAAAGTGTGAGTTTTCAGTTGGTCTTGCATGCATCCTATGGTTTCAGGAAAATAACTTGAGAGGACTCAGAAGGTGTGTGTGGAATAACTGAGCCCCTGACACAGTGTCTGCTAATTGATGCTCATAATGTTTTATGTTTTATGAATTGTGCTTTCAAGTATGAAAGCCTTTAAGGTAGGGAAAAGATAACAAAGTTTTGCTGCTAAAAATAACAACCAATGTCTGCTAAAGAAGAACATGAATTTTATTGAATAGCATGTTGAGGCTCTTCAAACTATCTCAATCTCCATTGACAGCTAGGCAGCTGGGTACACAACGCAATATTGCTTTACTGTTTGATTCATATCAATATTGCTTCAGCATTGTTCACACAATTCATTTCGCAGCAGCCAGAAAGAGTCACGGTCTGCAGAAATTGTTTACCTGCTGAGATGGTGTGTTGAAATAATCCTGAATTGTGTTTGATCCATTTTGTCAACAGGAGAATTGATAGGCTCAGGCACCTTAGGCTTCTTTGCTGAAAATATCTCCTTATTCCTTAGAGTAAGCCCTGAAAGGTTAGAGTGCAGCTGCCCTGGAATTCCAAATCCTCCTTGAAATCAGTAAGTTTTCTTCCCTTATTCATTTCCCTGAAGTATCCATTAACATTTTTATGTGCTTCCAGAGGTGAATGAAACTGTCTTTAGTGGACTGAGGTGAAGTCTGAGAAGGTATGTGCTAAGCAGAGGGTGATAGACTTGGAAAGTACGTATTCTGTTATGCCCTAAGCACAACAAATTGCCAACGTATTCTTAGTTTGCTCAAAATAAGCTGAGCTAACAGTTTTATGTAAGATGAAGTCAATGATTAAAACAATGATACTGTGGTAGTTCAGTTTGTATGTCAACTTGGCTGGGCCTGGTTAAGTGGCTGGACAGCTGGTGGTAGTTATTTCCCATGATGAGACTGGCAATCAACTCCATGGTCGGATCTACCACAAGCAGCTGAGTCTGCCTTTGGGATGTGGTCTGCTTCCTGTACATAAGGAGAAGCCTTGGGAATGGTCTCTAGCCTATGGCATGCTTGGACTCTGCATGTAGCCGTGTAGTTGCTCAGCAGCCTGCTATGCTCTGCCGACCCTGGGACTTACAATAGACTTAAGTTAATGGCCTGCCCTGTGATTTGGCAACATCAGGACTGTGCCTTTTTACTTGTCAACTTTGGGGCTTCTCAGCCTCATCAGCCAGCAGCTGTCTGAGTGAAGCAACGCCTCTAGCTCCAGTGGGCTGGGAGCAGGAGGCAGAGCAGGATCCCAAGGTTGAGGGGCTTTCACCCAGCCCCTAGAGCCTGGCACTTTGAACTTGGACTTAAAGCCTCCAAATTGTAAGAATAAACTCCTGTTTGTTAAGGCCATCCCATTTGTGGTATATTTCTTGTTAGAATGATGCTAGGGAACCAGAACAGATACCTTAGATGTAAATCAACCTACCATATGGCTTTCAAGATGCTTTATCACATACTCATTCAATTGTATGTTATATAGTACTGCATATTGTAAATATGTAGATAAACCTTCAGAGGTTTATCTATATGTCTCAAATAAAGAAGCAATTGGCATCCAGTTGATTCCAACTCATGGTGACCCTCGCATGTCAGAATAGAATTGTGCTCCCCAGGGATCTCATTGGCTGATTTTTCAGAAGTAAATCACCAGGCATTTTGCCGAAAGGCTTCTGGCTGGACTCGAACCTGCAGCCTAGTATATTAACTGTTTGAACCACCCATGGGCTCCTTTTCTCCCAAATAGACTACTATAACTATTTTATCTGTACATTCTGACTGAACCAAAAACAAAAAAAACAAAAGACAAACTCACTCCCACTGAGTCAATTTCAACTCATAGCAACCCTGTAGGTTAGGGTAGAAGTGCCCCATAGGGTTTCCAAGGTAGTAATCTTTCTGAATGTAGACTACTACATCTTTCTCCCATTTAGCGGCTGGTGGGTTTGAAATGCCAACCTTTTTGGTTATCAGCCACATTCTTTATCCACAGCACCACTCAAAATAAATAAATAAATAAAAAGGAGCTCTGGTGATATAATGCCTAAGGTATTTGAGTGCTAACCAGGAGGCTGGTGGTTCAAAGCCACCAGGGCTCCTTATTTTCTGATTAGCCTAATAAAATTCATTGAATTAAAAAATATATCTGTATCCAGATATATACTTATTAAATCTATATGCAGAGAAAATAATCTGAGAAGCTGGGCAATATGAAGAAGAACATGGCATCAGAATTGGAAAAAGACTCACTGACAGTCTGCAATATGCAGATCATACAACCTTGCTTGGTGAAAGTGAAGAGGACTTGAAGCACTTACTGATGAAGATCAAAAATTAAAGCCTACAGTATAGATTACACCTCCACATAAAGATAATAAAAATCATCACTACACCAATAAACAACATCATGATAAATAGAGAAAAGATTGAAGTTGTCAGGAATTTCATGTTACTTGGATTCACAATCAACATTCATGTAAGCAACAATTAAGAAATCAAATGACATACTGTGTTGGGTAAATCAAGACATGGTGTTTTCAATTGCCTCATATGCATGTGAAAGCTGAACAATGAACAAGTAAGATAGAAGAAAAATTGGTATCTTCAAATTATGGTGTTGGCAAAGAATATTAAATATACCATGGATGGCTAGAGAATGAACAAATTTATCTTGAAAGAAATACAGGCAAAATAAACCTTAGAAGTGAGGATGGTGAGACTCTGTCTCACATATTTTAGACATTTTATCAGAAGGGACCAGTTCCTGGAGAAGGATATTCTTGGTAAAGTAGACAGTCAGTAAATCATGAGAAGGCCCTCAATGAGGTGGATTGACACAGTGGCTACAACGATGGGCTCAAGCCTGGCAATGACGGTGAGGGGAGCAAAAGATGGAGCCATGTTTCATTGTATTGTGCAGAGGGTCACTGTAAGTCAGAGCTGACTCACCAGCACTCACAATAACAACAAATCCATTTACATGCATATGCAGATGTCCTGGTATGGGTTACAAATAATAATGCCTAATGATTTATAATTGCTTGATGCAGGATGTCCTTAGTAGAGAGGAGAGGAGCAACTGAACAAGTTGCATAACTAAGGATGATAATTGAAAACAGGGAAGAATGGGTAAATTTTAAAATGGACAAGAGTCTAAGATATAGAATACTATTTATATTAAATAGTTAATTTTTCTTCTGTTTTTAAATATTAAATCTGAAATTCATGTTCATTTTAGAGAATAGTAAAGTTACAACAAGATATTAAGAAGCAGAAGAATTCTAACACCAATTCTACTACTCCAAGGCAACTGACAGATGGCATTTCTGTGTATTTCCTTTCGGTTTTTACTTTTTTATTTTTCCATTTTTTTCCTGCAATTGTGCTCATACAATATATATAGTTTCATGCCTTGTTTTCTTAATATGGCGATGTCTTTGGGAATAAGTATTTTTTAGTATTTAAAATTATTTCTTAATCTAAATTTCTAGAAGTGAAAACAATGGGTAAAATTTGGGCACGTTTTTAAGGTTTTTGACCCCTAGCAAGGTTCTGCTAATTTACATTCCCATTTCATGTAAATCAGCATTTTTACATGCTTCAGTCTACACTGTCATTTACGCTTTCTACAACCCTCAATTAAAATACATATCCCCTTGGACAGTAGAGTTGACTTTTACCAATACAATATTTATAGTTACTAATTTATGAATTTGATGGTCAGAAAGTTACCTTTCACTTTTTACTTTTGCATTTATTTGATTACTATTAGTAACATTATTTTTTCTTGTGTTTACTGGAGCTCTGGAGGCGCAGTGCCTAAGGCATTTGACTGTTAGCCAGAAGGTTGGTGGTTCAAAGCCACCAGCTGCTCCGCGGAAGGAAGTCTGGGTGATTTAATTCTGTAAAGATTTACTGCCTCGGAAAGCCAAAGGGCTCTATAGGATTTGGAATCGACTCAATGACAGTGAATTTTTTTTTTTTGGTTACTAGCCATCAGTATTTCACTTTTTGTGAATTATCCATGTATTTTTCTACTCATGTTTGTATATTTTTATCACTGTATTTTTATTTTTTATTTCTAGTCACATATTTTTGTTTATTCTCCATGAATTATTATGTAGGCTAACACTTTGTTAAATGAATTGCACATGTTTTTTACATGCATGGGAATTGTAATTGTCAAGTTTTTGCATGGATCTATCTGTTTCTTCCAGCTAAAATATGTTTTGACTATCCAGAATCAAAGAAATGATCCCTTACATTTTCTTGTAGTGGTTTCATAGTTTATATTTAACTCTTTGCTTTCTCTAGAATTTACTTTGGTGTTTGACGTGGTGTCGGGCTCTACATTGATTTTCCGTTTTTCCCCCACTTTAACTTAAAGTTAAAGTGGCCTATATGATGCTACGTGACCTTATTACTTCCTGTCTTGCTAACCCCACTCATCTCCCTCACTCTCCCCTGAATCACTATACTCCATTCACTCTGGCCTTCTTATTCTTTTGCATCCCAAGCTGCTTCCTACCTTGAAGTCTGAACATTTGTTTCCTATGCTTGGAAAGTGCCTACTCAGATCCTCATGGGGCTTATTTGTCATCAAGCCTATCTCTTTCAAAGAAGTATCCTGTCTCAGTTTCCTAGTGCTGCCATAACAGAGATGCCACAATTGTGTGCCTTTAAGGAACAGAAATTTATTTCCTCAGAGTTCTGGAGGCTAAAATTCTAAATCACAATCTTGGCCTTGTTAATTCCTTCCTTGTTGGTAAGCCTAGGGATTCTGTGGCTTTCTTGGCTTATAGATAGTCCTCATGTGGTATCTGTCTTCCTCTGGGGTGTGCATGTCTCTATTGATGTTGCCCTGTAGATGACTCAGGAGTGATTATGTTTAGGATCTGCTCTGTACTGATATGACCTCAACTAATTGACTACATTACATTATAGATAGTGATTGCATTACACTGCATTGTGTGTAAAATGACTATATTACTTTAAATTACATAGGTATAGGGGTTAGGATTCCAACAAAATTTTTTTTTGGGGGAAGGGTACAATTCAATCCATAACAACTTCCTTGACCATTCTAGGTTAAAAAGTATTCCTCTATCACTACTGATCATTGACCTTATATTTTCCTCCTAATACTTAGTGATTTCCAAAACCACTTGTTTATTTACTTGTTACTTATTTGCTTTATCTGCCACCATAATGTAAGCTCCATGGGAACATGAATCTTTCTTGTCTACTTCATTTCTATTATTACAGCATTGAGAATATTCGTGGCACATGGTGCATTTTTAATTAATATATCATCCTTTGGCAAATGAATGAATAGATGTAGTGTGTCTTATTAGTCAAGTATCCTACTATTTAATTATTATGTAAAAATAATGACAACAATGATTGTTGTTGTTGTTACGTGCCGTCGAGTCAACCGGACTCATAGCGACCCCTCCTTGGGTTTCCGAGGCAGTATCACTACGGAAGTAGGATTGCCCAACCTTCCTTCCGAGGAATGGCTGGTGGGTTTGAACCGCCAGCCGTCTGGTTAGCAGGCAAGTGTCTTATCTACTATGCTACCAGAGCTCCCGACAACAATGATAGCTAACCTTTATTGTGTGCTTATTCTGGGAAAGTGTATTGTTTTATAAGCATTATTTCTACCAAAAGGAATCTGCTTATTGAGTACAAATTAGATTTTATTACTGAAAATAGGACCTAATAATCCCAAACCCTTGCCACTGAGTTGATTCCAGTTCATAGCAACTCTCTTCAGGTTTCCAAGGCTATAAATCTTTACAGAAGCAGATTACCTCATCTTTCTTCTTCAGAGCACTTGGTGGGTTCAAACCACAATCCTTTTGGTTAGCAACCAAATGCCTTAACCACTATACCACCAGAGCTCCCTAGGACCTAATAATAGTAGGTACTAGGAGCTCTGGTAGTGTAACACCTCAGGCACTTGACTGCTAACCAGAAAGCTGGTGGTTCAAACCCACCAGCCGCTCCTCGGAAGGAAGGTTGGGCAATCTACTTCCCCAGAGGTACCACTTCAGAAATCCAAGGAAGGGTTGTTATGAGTTGGGACTGACTCAATGGCAGTGAGTTTTTTTCTTTTCTTTTCTTTTTTATGATCCCCACTTACAGGTAAGAAAGCAGGACACTTATGTGCCCTTAAGTGCTTAAAGTCAAATAGCCAGCAAGAGAGAACATTAGGCCTGGGCACATGTCTGTCTGACCCCAATGCCTGCAATCTTACTTTCAATATAATTGTAGTGTAGCTTAATACATATATCCCCCACTTTTTGAAAGTTCACTTTATACCACCACTTGGCTTTTTTGAAAGACCTTCATTGATACCTGTTTTTGCTGACTGAAAGAACTCCAAAGAGGATTTTTCCTTTCATGATAAAAGGGCAAAAAATGAAAGTATTATTCAGTGTTTTTATGCAGGGAGCTGTTCACAAGGTGGCTGAACCCCAAGCAACTAGAGTGGTGTCGCCAGGCTCCTTTGCTGAGAACTACATTCAGGGTGTCAGCATCAAGCCGCTAGAGTTTTGAACTGTATGTGAACACTGTGTTAGTGTTACTTTAGGTTTTATGTGCAATTTGGTATAATTTGGTTTATTTTTGGGGTCTGGTAATGTTCAATAATTTTTCCCATATAAATTATTGGTAATTTTTTCTTCACTTTATGCCATTTCACCTTAAGGTTTCATGGAAATGTCCTATGTTCAGAGAGTGGCCTATAATACATTTTTTTTTTTTTCCTGCTCAGTTTCTGTAAGGAAAAAAAAGGAGTTTTCTTTCTATTACTCAGTTTATTCTACCATATGCAGTCCTGGATCTTTCTTTCAGTGCTTCCCACTCCTTTCCAAATAATCTTATTGGTCTTTTGATTATAGTCCTATTAAACACCATCATTCATTTGGTAATAAGTTGATCTTTTTACAGTTAAGTCATTCCCTTCTAGAAACATTGTTTCTCTCTCATTTTTTGACTCCTGGAAAAGTTGGGTAGTTTTTCTCTTATGTTTGTTGTTGTTACTTGTCGTTGAGTCAGACTCATAGCAACCCTTCCTTGGGTTTCCAAGGTGGTATCACTATGGAAGCAGATTGCCCAACCTTCCTTCCGAGGATTGACTGGTGGGCTTGAACCACCAGCCTTCTGGTTCACAGTCAAGTGCCTTAGGCACTAAGCTATCAGAGCTCCTTTTTCTCTTATAGGACCTGCAAATTTTCCAAAAATTAAGTTTATAATTATTGTTGTTGTTATATGCCATCTAGTCGGACCTGACTCATAGCGACCCCTCCTTGGGTTGCCGAGGCAGTATCACTACAGAAGTACATTGCCCAACCTTCCTTCTGGGGAGTGGCTGGTGGGTTGAACCTCTAGCCTTCTGGTTCATAGCTAGGCACTATGCTACCAGAGCTCCCAGTTTATAATTAGCCACTTTATATTTTTGGTTGCTGTTATGAATGGGAATTTTTCATGTTATATTTCAGAGTATTTTCTCAAATTCTTATCTTTAAATAATGTGCAAAGACATTAAAAAAGGAATAGTTATACATTTGAGTTATTATATACTCTATTGGCACTTTCTGAGAAAAGTGCTTACTGACAAGAGAGATGGGTGAAAACAAATAGAAAAGATAGCAAACTAATAATAGAACAGATGTTAATTAAGGACATGGCTTTGGAGCAGGAAAGACTGGAGATCAATTCCTAGTTCTTGGTCTTTAGTAAGTTATCAGATTCTCTGGGTATAATTGCATCTGTAAAGTGGCTGTAATTATAATTTTCACCATAACTTTGTTGTAAGAATAAGTGAGATAATGATGTCAAACCTTTAGCACACTGTCAAATGCACAGTGAATACTTAATAAATGTTTACTGTTATTAATAGGGTGACTGGATAGTAAATGATTTGTAAAGCTTTTTCTTGAGATATAAAACGATGAAGGGAACATCCTCTGTACAATTTCATGCTCCTTAGGGGGTGGGTGGGGTGATATTGAAATGATTAAAGGAGAAGCCAGTGAGGGTTGAACCATTCACTCTCATTCATGTCCTTTGGCTGTAAGATTAAATGGAGATCTAGGTCTTCCTTTGTAGCTCTCACGCACATGCACATTACTCTTTAACTAAAAAAGAATACATGGCAAAATGATTTTTAAGTTTTAATTTCTCTGGCTCTCTTGTGAACCCTCTTTTCTTCATTTTGATTGCCTCCATCTCCTCATGTCTCAGGTCCACACAGTATTCTGAGGAATTCATCCAGAATTCCTCCACAAAGATCCCCCAAAAGACATAAATAAATGAGATATATAAAGAAAAGTTTTGATTTATTGATTGATTTTATTTGAATTTGACCATGTCTCATTATTCTATATATCATACCTTTCTTTAAACTCCTAACACTTTTTACGAGTATAAACATGTGCCTATTGGTCAGAAGGGATATGGTGGTAGTTAGATTATGGTTAACTCTTTTCTAATCAAAAACTCCTGTTACTTTAGATTTTATTTATTTTCTTGTTGTTGAAAATATATACAGCAAAACATACCTTAATCTGACAATTTTTCCATGTGCAATTCAGTGACATTTATTATATTCTTCGAGTTATGCATCCATTCTCATCCTCCTTTTCCAAATTGTTCTTCCCCTGTTAGCATAAACTCACAGTCCCCTAAGATGTCTATCTAATCTTTTAAATTGCTGATGCAATTTAATCCTGTATAGATAGTTCTCAAAAGAGCCTAATGTGTAATGCAGAGAATTTTGACTAGCTAAGATAAACTTTTGTTTGGTTTTTAAGAAGACTATCACGGATATTTTTGGTTTGGTTTGAGGGCATTCGTTCCAGAAGTTCATCTAGCCTCCACAGCTCCAGAAACCTGACGTCCATGACGCCTGCTGGTTTGATTTTTTCTGTTGTTGGTTTGTTATAAAGGTTTTTATCTTCTATATTTAATGAGTCAGTCCACCTTTTTCTCTCAAATACTATACAGCGACCATAATTTAATTTTAAAAATCGAAGCCATTTGTTGTACCCAAGAATATCCTCTTCAATCTGGATTCTTTTTGCAATGCAGCTACATCTAGTATTAGAGAAGGTGATAAATGGGTTTGGAATATTTGTAGTGATGAGGTCCTTGGAGAGTCCTGCAGTAAGCTTAATAGAAAATAGTGAAATGAGAATTTGCCTAGTTCAGTGGAACAAGCACAGAATTTGGAGTCAGGCTGCCTGGTCATTAATTCTACTTCTGGCACTGATAAGTTTGATCATCTTAAGCAATTTAGACTTTCTGAGCTTTAATTTCTGCAATTATTTAGGAGGCAATAATACTCACCAGTATTCTTGCCATGGGGTTAAACATGAACTTATTATATGTATACCAAACCAAACAAGGAGCTCTGGTGGTACAGTGCCTAAGACATTTGGCTGCTAGCCAGAAGGTTGGCAGTTCAAACCTACCAGACACTTCACAGAAGGAAGACTGAGCAATCTACTTCTGTAAAGATTTACCACCTTGGAAAACCAGTGGGAGTCACTCTGAGTTGGAATGGACTTGATGGCAGTGGGCAAATATGTCCCACAGTCATGCTTTTTATATTCATTCAATTCAGGTGCAGGGGAAAAGAAAAAAAAACAAGTTTATTTGGGTTCTGATGAGGTGCATTTGGCTAGTGAAAATTTTGTTCTGTAGAAGTATTTTCCTTAGAAGGAGATGCTTATTCTTAAACTGTGAATATACAAAGTTTGGAGAAGTCAGGATGATTTTCGGTCTTGCTATAATCTGATACCTTTGCTGGCATGTGGTGGCTGGTAAATGTTTTCCAGATTCTGTGGACATTTGATGGTTTCATAACAATTTTCCTTTTTCTGAATGTGTTAAATCATAAACTCTAGTTATTTTGTTGGTCCATGGCAGACCTATCTGTGATGTTGAGTAATTGCTTGGCACAAAGAAGAGATTGCCTTCTATATTTAAATGTGTTTATCAATCATGCCTTCCAGACACCATCTGCCTGAGAAGGGCCACAATAAGTGGAGGTCCAGAGAAGGGAAGGAATCTTTCCCAGGAGCATAGAACAGAACTCGTCTGGCTCTAATGATTGTTCAAGGTGGATGAGGAGATGGGAAGGGGAAACTTTTGCTTGGATAAAGCCTTTACCTGCTTATTAATCAAACAAGGCAGGTGCCAGGCTGATCTGAAATCTGCTGGCAGACTGCAAAACATGCCATTTTCCCTGCTAATAAATCCTTCAGCCCAGGAGACATCTCTAGCAAGCTTTACAGGAACAAATAAAGGAAAGATTCAATTAATATGAACCCCGAGGTTATCTCTTAGCCTCTTTTCTGAGAAGTAGAAAGTTGAAAGCAAAGGGAAGAAAAGAAAAGGAAAGAAAAAAATTTATGGGGCTGACTGACATGAGGGATTCATTCAAAAGCACATTGGCCAGGTGAACTTCAGACTCCTTAGCCTGGCATTTAAGGTCATTTTCATGTTTACAATGCTCTACACAGGACAACCCTTCTGAAATTTTGGTGCCAGTGACATCTAGGTCCTGGGAGTGAGACTGGAGAGGGATGTGGGCTTACTTTGTACTTCTTTTATGATACTTTCCCTATTCTTTCTAATAGAGATCCTCATTTCTGTTTATTAGTTGGAGCTCAAAAAAAGTTTGGGTCACTTACTCAAGAAACATCCGTAATAAGTGACTAAAGAGTGACTTCATTCCACTTGCATCTTAACTGTTTGCTTTCATGTTTTTTCCCTCATACTCCTCTGAAAGCTGCTAGAGGGAAGTTTTATTATTTGTATAGCATTTACTGTTTATTCTTTAATACTACAGACAATATATGCTCTAGATACAAAATTTGGTAACCTATGAAAGCCAAGGAAAATACAATGTTCAAACTCCCACGGACTGTCACTAATATTTTGGTTTATATGCTTCCATTCATTTGTGGCTGCATGAATGTATGCGTGTATGTGCTCCTGTGTGTGTGTGTGTGCGTGCACGCATGCATGCATGCGCATGACTGTATGTATGTGTGTCAATTTGTCTAAGACAGATCTAGCCCTGGGTCTGAATCTCTTACTGTTGAGTTATGTTGGATAAATTCCCTTACCTTTTCTGACCCTCAGTTTTCTCATCTGGGAAAATAATAATCATTTTAATTTCATTTCCTTCCTTATAAAGTAGGAACATTAACAACTATTTCTTAAGTACTTTCTGAGGATTAGATCAGACTGTTTGTGTAAAGCACATAACATTGTGCCCCTTTGATTAACTATGGTTATGATAACAAAAACAATGATCATTGTGGTTATTTTAATTATTTATTATGTATATTTTCCTTATCAACATATACTCTTATACAGCAGTGTTTGTAAACCTTTTGTACATTATGGCTCCCTAAAGAGTTTTTTCTAAGGTTCCTGGATGATGCAAATTGGTAAGATGGACTATTAACCAAATAGTTGGCAGTTCAAACCCCTCAGAGGCACTTCAGAAATAAGGCCCGGTGATCTGCCTCTGAAAGGTCATAGCCTTGAAAACCCATGCATACATAACAGAGCTGCCCTGGAGGAAGTGCAGCTGGAAAGCTCCTTGAAAGGGAGAATGGCCAGACTTTGTCTCACCTACTTCGGTCATGTTGTAAGAAGGGACCTGTGGTGGTTAAGTTTGTGTGTCAACTTGCCTGGGCCTGGTTGAGTGGCTGGGCAGCTGGATGTAGTATTCCCCTTGATGAGACTGGTAATCAACTCCATGGTGGAATCTACTGTGAGCAGCTGAGTAGCTGCCTTTGGGTATGTGGTGTGTGCTTTCCACATATAAGAAACAGCTTTGGGAATGGTCTCTAGCTTATGGCACACTTGAACCCTGCACATAGCCATGTCGTTGTTCAGCAGCCTGCCATGCTCTGCCGATCTTGGGACTTTCAATGGACTTGAATTAATGGCCTGCCATGTGGTTTGGTAACATCAGGACTGTGCCTTTTTACCTGTCAACCTTGGGTCTGTCAGTCTCAGCAGCCAGCAGCTGTCTGAGTGAAGAAAATCTCTAGCTCCAGTAGTCCAGGAGCTGGAGGCAGAGCTAAAGCCCAAGGTTGAGGGACTTTCATCCAGCCCCTAGAGGCTGGCACTTTGAACTTGGGCATAAAATCTCCAAATTTTAAGAATAAACTCCTGTTTGTTAAGGCCATCCCATTTGCAGTATATTCCTGTCAGAGCAGCACTAGGAAACCAGAACAGGACCATTCCCTGGAGTAGGATGCCATGCCTGGTGAGGTGGAGGGTCAATGAAAGAGAGAAAGGCCCTCAATGAGATGGATTAACACAGTGACTACAGTGATGGGCTCAAGTATTGCAAGGGTCGTGGAGCTGGTGCAAGACTGGACAGTGTTTTGTTCTGCTGTGCATAGGGTTGCTATGAGTCAGAAATACTTGACGGCACCTAACAAGAGGAACAACATGAGGTGGCTATGAGTCTGAATCAATTCAACAACACGTTACAACCACAACAAGGATTTTAAAAACAATTTTTCCCTAATTGTCCCCACCATGAAATTTTAATATCAAAGATATCCTGCACATCTGTCTATATACTGTATGGATATTTGTGCTTTATACATAAAAAGAGCAAGATTTGGTTTACCTGGCCCCTGCAATAATTTTAGGCCCATTGAGAATGCATATATCAGGGCATAATTTATAACAGCTTCATTGTATTCTGTTATACAGATAAATTGTGATTTATATAATATGATCAGGACTATAATTGGGTGATTGAGTTATTTTAAATGCTTTCCTATTTTCAAGCTACATTATAATGAATGTATTATACATACATATCTTGTACATGTATGTGTAATAGAAAAAACACATGTGTGTCTGTACTTTTTTCTTAGGATAGATTCCTCAAAATTAAATATCCTGACCATGATTATGGATTTTTGTACCAAACTATGCACTTTTATTTGGAGTGTTTGCATTTGTAGTGCCTCTTTCACTAAAATCTTATCTAAATTGGCTGTTAAAATTTAAAATGTCTTATAATTTATTTGAAATCTTGGGTAAGTTTAGTTCTGAATCAGTTTTACACCCCCAGTACACCTAGTTGTTGCTAGGTGCTGTAGAGTCCATTCCAACTCTTAGTGACCATACTCCTAAGTCTGGCTCTAATTCCATAGCATGACAGATAAGGCCCATCAGGAGTCTACTCTAGGCTTTCTTTCTAGAGTTTCTTTGCTTATTCTTTACATAACTGCTCTACCCTAGCCATAAAAAACATATTGCAGCTCCCTAAATAGGCAATATGTTTCTTTCTTCCATGTTCTTGTGTATTTTACTCAGTGGTAAGTTTTCAACAGTTGTTGTTAGTTACCATTGAGTTGGTTCCAGCTTATGGTGATGTTATGCATAGCAGAATGAAAGGTTATCTGGTCCTGTGCCACCTTAAGAAATATATTGGACACTGCTCTGTTGTAATCCATTAGGTTTCACTGGGTGATTTCCAGAAATATATCTCCAGGCCTTTCTTCCTAATCTGTCTTAGTCTGGAAACTCTGCTGAAACATGTCCACCACGTATGACCCTGTGGGAATTTGAAATACCACTAGCATAGCAACCTGCAAGCCACTACAGCATGATAAATTGATAGATGCTGGTAGTTTCAAAAGTTAGACACTAAGGATCTTAGCTGATTCAGTAAAAGCATTCATACTTGTTCCCAATGACACTACCATTTTTTATTTAGATTCCAGTGCAGAAACATTTCTTCCAGCCACAGAAAGTACAATCCTTCTATTGACAATGTTGAAACTAGAATAGAGACAAAGAGTAAGAAGGCTACAAAAAGATAGAAAACAATGTTGGGGAAAGGATGAATTTTTTTGGGAGGGTTTTATTTATTTATTTAGTTAGTTGAAGATGATTCAAAATCAGCTACAGAAGTACATCAACAACGAACCACCAGAAATTCAAGCCAGATTCAGAAGAGGATGTGGAACAAGGGATATCATTGCTGATATCAGATGGATCTTGGTTGAAAGCAGAGAATACCAGAAAGATGTTTATCTGTGTTTTATTGGCTGTACAAAGGAGTTTAACTGTGTGGATCATAACACTGTATAACATTGTGAAGAATGGCAATTGCAGAATGCTTAATTGTGCTCATACAGAACGTGTACATAGACTAAGAGACAGTCAATAGAACAGAACAAGGGGCTACTGAGCAGTTTAAATCAGGAAAGATGTGAGTCAGGGTTGCATCCTGTGACCATGCTTATTGAATTTCTATGCTGAGCAAATGACCCAAGAAGCTGAACTATATGAAGAAGAACATGGTGTCAACATTGGAGGCATACTCTTCAACAACCTAGGATATACAGATGACACAACTTTGTTTGCTGAAAGTAAAGAGGTCTTGAAGCACTTACTGATGAAGATCAAAGGCTATAGCCTTCAGTATGGATTACACCTCAACATAAAGAAAACAAAAATCCTCACAACTAGACCAATAAGCAATATCATGATAAATGCAGGAAAGATTGAAGTTGTCAAAGATTTAATTTTACATAGATCTATGATCAACAGCCATAGAAGCAGCAGTCAAGACATCAAATGATCTGTTGCATTTGGCAAATCTGCTGAACAAGACCTTTTCAAAGTGTTAAAAAGCCAAAATGGCATCTTGATGACTGAGGTGTGCCTGACCCAAGCCATAGTGTTTTCAATCACCTCATATGCATGTGAAAGCTAGACAACTAATAAGGACGATTGAAGAAAATTTGATGTCTTTGAATTATGGTGTTGTTGAAGAACATTGAATATAATATCATGGAGTGCCAGAAGAATGAACAAATCTGTCTTGAAGAATGTTCCTTAGAAGTGAGGATGGGGAGATATACTCTCACATACTTTGGACTTACTCTCAGGAGGAACCAGATCCTAAAGAAAGACATTATGCTTGGTAAAGTAGAAGGTCAGTGAATAAGAATGACTGTCAAAGAGGTGGATTGACACAATGGCTACAAAAATGGAGTCAAACATAGCAACAATTGTAAGAATGGTGCAGGACTGGCCATTGTTTCATCTTGTTGTTTATAGGGTCTCTGTATGTTGAAACTGACTTGGAAGAACCTAGCAACAACAAAATGTATTTGTTTATACATGCAATATTTATTGACTACCTACTATGTGTCAAGCCTGGTTCTAGTTCCTAAGAACATGAAAGTGAGCAAGGCAAATGCTGTCATGTTCATAAATATGGAAAATATCTATATACAGTGGTCACAACCCCACTACAAGATGACATCAGTTCAGACTGGCAAGTCCAAAGTGCAGCATGGAACAGAAAAATGTAGACAATGTAAGGAAATGGAGGGAAATAGTGCTAAAATGTTGACCTGAAAAGGATTTCCTTCAGTTCCTTAGAAGAAAAATGAAATTTATTATTAGAATAGCACTGTAAATCTTTTGTGGTTTGTTTTATTACTATGCCTAATTCAGCTCACAAGTAAAATATAGGTCATTCTCATTCCATAGTGAGAACTCAGTCCTTCTTAAGGAAATCTTTTGTGGACTTTATAAAGCTCTAAATGAAATAACTTCATGATGTGATTTTATGCTTAGCTACCTGAGCTAGGAGGACCAAGCTGAGAATGCAAGAATTAAGGTTCTGGTACTTAGTGAGCCAAATCGGGAAAGTAGTTCCTTATATGCAATGTGCACGGAGTTTTAAGAAGGTTTATTTTAGGCTGAATGTGTAATGTGTTGTACTGATACAAGCCTTGAATGCTCATGTGTTTTGCCTGGACTTATCTTAATGATCACGGCTCAGAAGACTTCCCTAAATCTCCTACTCTAATTCAACTGTCCTTCTTTGATGTTTCAATAACATCTTAGGGATATGTTTATCATAATACTAATTTCCCATTTTACCGTTACTGTTTTACTTATCCGTTTTCCACTGGGCTGTAGGTTTCCTGAAGCATTGTCTGCGTTTTTTTTTTTTTTTCCTCCATCTCCAGCATATGTCATAAATCTGATCACAAAGTAGTTGCTCATTATGAATTTTTGTGAAAGAAAGAAGAAAGGAAGGAGGGGAGGTGGGAAAAAGAAAGAATAAGGCAGGTAGGCAGGATCTGGACTAAATATTCAATCTAGTGTCTAATCCTTCTACAGCTGCAGCTCTTGCATAGGTTGAAAGCTCTGAAAACGTGATAGATCCTCAGCCACCAACATATTCTACTTGCTAAGCAAGAAAAGGGAACTGACATTATAAAAATCTCCCTGCATGTGTTTGCCTATTTGTTTCAATTTTTCAAAATATTGTTATATATGAGATAATGAGCTCTAGATGATGCGATACCACCATCTGGAGCCTAACTCACAATAATCCTATAAGGTAAATGTGGTAGTTAAGTTGAGTATCAGGTTGGCTGGGTCTGGTTTGAAGCGGCTGGGCAGCTGGGTGTAGTTATTCCCCATGATGAGACTGGTAATCAACTCCGTGGTAGAATCTATGGGAGCAGCTGAGCAGCTGCCTTAGGAATGTGGTCTGCTTCCAGTGCATAAGAGGACAGCTTTGGGAAAGGTCTCTGTGCTTTTTGGCATGAGTGGACCCTGCATGTAGCTGAGTCTTCATTTAGCAGCCTGCCATGTCATCTGCTGATCTTGAGACTATCTCTGGGTTTGAACTAGTGGCCTGCCATGTTGTTTGGTAATCTTGGGACTATGCCACTTTATTTGTTGACCTTGGGTTTGTTAGCCTCAGCAGCCAGCAGCTGCCTGAGTTAATAGAAGCCTCCAGCTTCGTGGGCCAGAGCAAGAGGCAGAACTGAAGCCCAAGATCCAGGAACTTTCACCCAACACCTAAAGTTGGTACTTTGAACTCTAACTTTACTCTCCTAAAGTGTAAGAGAATAAATCCCTGTTTCTTAAAGCCATCTCTATACATTTGTGGTGCTTTCTGTTAGAGCAGCACTAGAGGCCAAAACAGTAAATATTATCTCATCTTAAATGAGAGAAACTTGAAGCTTGTAGAAGATAATAACTAGCCCAGGAATGCATGATAATTAAGTATTAGGGTTGAAATGTAAGCCCAGATATGATCAGATTTGAGAGTCCAAAAGCTTAACCACTAAAGATATGGTTATATTCCTTATCACATGTAAGTTTCATGTAATCAATGTTTCAATGAACTGCTTAAAGGAAAAGGTCTTGGGAGCCTAGAAGAAGTATTGCCTGTATGACCCCTTGATTTTGTGACTGTGTATGGCTCTTACGTTCTCTGGCTTCAAGGGCAAAAAATATGTGAATCACTGTGTCTGAAAGAGAGATGGGCTAGAGGGGAGAATAAACTTTATACCTCCCACTTCTCTTTGGAAATGTCTACTTCAAAGATGTTTAAATAACTCATTCCCTACCTTTTCCTTCTGTTGCATTTATAGTACAAAAATTAATTAAGGTTATGAAAAATGAGTCACCAATAGCAGTCCAGCAGGTGCTAGATCACTGCCATAGAAAAGCTGCTGGCCTCTAAGAGGAGTGTACCCAAACTGTGGGATGGGGAACTCTCATTTCTAGTTCTCAGCAGGCACTCACCCAGCCTCAATGTTTTCCTGCTTCATAAGATCATATACAAGAAGGTCAGATATTTCAAGACCCTGTGTTCTGCACAAAGGTACTGTATTTTTCCTTTACTACCAGAATTCTTTGTGTATTCACAAATGTATTTTATTTTGTACCTTTAATGGAATTTCTGCAGGAAAATGTAATAGCATATATTTAGTCTGCCCTTGGTTGGTACCCACTATATCATTTTATCATTTATAGTGTTGGTAGAACTGATTAAACCTTTCTGTTTTTTTCTCGGAAGATTTCTTGTATAAATAATATACATGGTTTCTCCATTTAAGGAATTCAATCGACAACCACCACCACAAAAAAACACAATTTAAAAATATATGTCTTATGGGTCCCTTTTTCCCTCATTTTGTGTAGACAGCCCTTTGCAGTTAGAGTCCATGTGGAGATCTGAATCTCCCAGTACAGCTAACACAAGGCAAATGTTTATCTTTCAAATTAAATTGGAATCAGGATTTATTTAAAAAAAAACTAAAAATGACCTCATTGGTGGGAAGTCATATATTTGTGTGTGTGTGTGTTTTTGTGTAAAGGGTATTGCTTTCTTTTTGTAGTATCTGAAGTTGAATTTCTCCAAAAAGAAATGATTGGGGCTTTTGCAGCCAACCTAAAGTTTTCTAGATTTTGGATTATGCATTTTAATGTTTTTTGTATAAAAGAAATTACGTGTAATTTTCAAATGTAGGAGGCAAAACAATCTAAAATGAAAGCTTTGATGTCATGGAAAGATTTAGCATTGTATCAAGTCCTGAGATTTCCCCAGCAGAGAAAAGGGTGGAGAGTTTTGTGCAATTCAGTTTTTCAGTCTGATGGCAAAGCTTGGGAATAACTTTTCCTGTTGTTGCCTATAAAAGCATTGAAGCCTTGGTAACTACTTAACTCAGGAGATAATAGTACTTGGTAATAGGAAATGGAGATGCTAAATAAAATCCTGGTTATAATAATAATAATAAAGATTTTGGTATGGAGACAAATGAACAATTAATTCAATTCAGAAAAGCACATTAAAACAACATTAGAAATATGATTGAACCAGATAAGGTCTTAGGAGGTCAAAGTATACCATATTACTTTCTGCTAGTCTGTGAATACAAAATTTCCTAGGCACCACAGGACATTTATTTCTGCCAGTGAAAGTCTTAGTAGGCTTAAGTGTGGCACAAAGTCAACTAATCAGGTTTGAGTTTCTGTTTTTTAAATGACCCATGTGACTTCATGTTGGTGGTTGATTTAAAACTCATTCTCCCTGCATTTGTCCTCATTTCCAGTCCACATACTCTGTGTGTGTGGTTCTACAGTTATTCACATTCAGAAGCATTTTTAATGTTTCATTTTCAGTTGTGACAGCAAAGTTAATTTGAACATGAAGACTGCTTTAGTAGAATTCTGTGTTGTGAGGATGTTATATAAAAACTTAACTCACAACAAAGAAGCCTTGAAATGATCTAAGCAAATATATGTTAACAAAAAATTTTATAAATAAGATAACCCCAAATTCTAACCCAGGAGGTTTTGATTTTATACTTACATATCTCCTAAGAGGAACTCTGGTAGCATGGTGCCTAAGGCACTTGAATGCTAACCAGAAGACTGGAGGTTCAAACCCACCAGCCCCTCCTTGGAAGGAAGGTTGGGCAATCTACTTCCATAGTGATACTGCCTTGGCAACCCAAGGAGGGGTAGCTATGAGTCTGGACTGACTCGACGGCACATAACAACAACAACAACATATCTCCTAAGAGGAGTATGATAATTTCACTCTTTCACTGGTATTTTTCTTTGGAGAAAAATTGCAACACTGTGTACCACTGAGTAAAACTTAAATACAAAACAGAGTATAGGATGTATTCCCTTAAAATATTATTTGTCATTACAGATGATTTTTCTAAAAATGTTAGTATATAGAAAATTTATGATTACTTCTAATGGAATTTCTATTTTCATATGAGGAAACAAGTACTTTATATCTTCTTCATCAAGACTTGAGTTAGGAAAGAAACTGTAGATTGCAAATTTTTTTTTTTTTTTCTAGGAAAGAAAATCCTGAGATATTAGGTGAAGTAGACTGAGCAAATGAGAGAAAAATTTTTATTACACAGTTGAGATAAAAATTAAGACCTCTTCAATTAACCTTACTAGAAATGCATTGGAATGTATGATTACAATTTTCTGAGGCGAGTCTTTAGGTTTTGTATATGATAGACCTCCAAAATGGACTGTATAATTGAGACAGAATGGAATGTGTCAAACCCACTGAATCTGACATCCATAAAATTCAATCAAAATTAATAGTTCTTTATTCAGCATCTGCTATTAGCTTTGCTCTATGATAGATATTGGTAAATTGATTGAAGAAGGGTGAGATTTGGTACTTGATTCCATATAATTTATAATCTAGGGGATGAAAGATAGAGAATTGACCTTCTTCTGTAACCTATCATTATGTTATAGGCCAAGTAATGCTCTCCCTAGGAGATGTCCTTTCACTTTAACTACTCTCTGTTGAAAAGTAATGTCAGAATCTCTTCTGACATCCATTTTGGTCTTTTCTTCCTTTCCTGTCTTTTCAATGGCCTTTTGCTTTCTTCATACATGAATTTGTATGTATGGGAAAGGAAGAAATGTTGAAATTAAAGAGCCAAACAGAAGATTTCAAAAGGGCAGCAAGAGAAGACAAAGTAAAGTATTATAATGAAAGATGAAAAGTCCTGGAATTAGAAAACTAAAAGGCAAGAATATGCTCAGCATTTCTCAAGCTGAGAGAAATGAAAAAAATTCAAGCCTTGAATTGCAATATTGAATATGGGGAAAAAATAATATTTTATTAATGATGCAGGAAGCATCAAAAGAAGATGGAAGGAAAACAGAGTCACTGTATCAAAAAGAATTGGTTGATGTTCAGTCGTTTCAGGGGGTAGCATATGATCAAGAACCAATGGTACTGAAGGAATAAGTCCAAGCTGCACTGAAAGAATTGATGAAAAACAAGGCTCCAGGAATTGACAGAATGCCATTGAGATGTTTCAACAAACAGATGCAGCACTAGAGGCACTTATTCATCTTGCCAAGAAATTTGGAAGACACCTATCTGACCAACCAATTGGAAGAGATCAGTATTTGTGCCCATTCTGAAGAAAAGTGATCCAACAAAATGTGAAAATCATCCAACAATATGATTAATATCACATGCAAGTAAATATTTGCAGATGATAATTAAAAAATGGCAATGGTATATTGACAGGGAACTTCCAGAAATGCAAGCTGGATTCAGAAGAGGATGTACAATGAGCTATGTCCTTATTGATATTAGATAGATCATAGCTGAAGGCAAAGAATACCCAAAAGACATTTACTTGTGTTTTATTGACGATGCAAAGGCATTAATTGTGTGGATTATAACAAATTATGAATAACATTGTGAACGACTGAATTTCCGAACACCTGATTGTGCTCATGTGGAACCTGTGTATAGATAAAGAGCCTGTTGTTCAAACAGGACAAGGGCATGCTGCAGAGTTTAAGGTCAGGAAGGGGCCTGTGTCAAGGTTGTATCCTTTCAGCATACTTATTCAAACTGTATGCTGAGCATATTATCCAAGAAGCTGGACTATTTGAAGAATAACATGGAATCAGGATTGGATAAAGACTCATTAACAACCTGTGATATGCAGATGATGCAATCTTGCTTGCTTAAAATGAAGAGAGTTGAAGCAGTTACTGATAAAGATCAAATACTATACCCTTCAGTATGGATTACATCTCAACCTAAAGAAAACAAAAATCCTCACAACTTGACTAATAAGTAACATTATGATAAATGAAGACAAGATTGAAATTGTCAAAGATTTCATTTTACTTGGATCCACAATCAACACTCATGGAAGCAGCAGTCAAGAAATTAGATGTCATATTGTACAAAAGACCTCTTTAAGGTGTTAAAGAGCAAAGATGACACTTTGAAGACTAAGGTGTGCCTAACTCAAGCCATGGCATTTTCAATTACCTTATTAGCAAGTGAAACCCGGACAATGAACAAAGAAGACTGAAGAAGAATTGATGCCTTTGAACTGTGGTATTGGTGAAGAATATTGAAAATACCATGGACTTCCAGAAGAATGAACAAATCTGTCCTGAAAGAAGTGCAGTGGAAATGCTCCTTAGAAGTGAGAATGGCCAGACTTCATTTCACCTACTTTGGTCATGTGATCAGAAGGGACCAGTCCCTGGAGACGGATATCATGTTTTATAAAGTGGAGGGTGAGAGAGAAAAGGGAAGACCCTAAATGAGAAGGATTGACACAGTGGCTGCCATCATGGCCTCAAGTACAGCAAGGATTGTGAAAATGGCACAAGACCAGGTAGTGTTTTGTTCTGTTGTCCATAGGGTCTCTTTGAGTCAAAATCAAATTGATGGCACCTAACAACAACAACAATGGATGTCAATATCCTATTCCCAGAATCTATGACTATTTTCTTTCGTATAATGAAAAACAAACAAACAATCAAACTTGGCAGGCATGATTAAGCTAAAGATTTTGAGATGAGGAGATCATCCGGTCATATCTGGGTGAGTTCAATATGGTCACATAGCGCTTTTAAGGATGAAGGAAGGCAGTGAAGTCAGAAGAGATAATCATAATGGAGGCAGAGGTCAGAGTGATGGAAGGCCATCAGAAAAGGAATATGGAGAGACTCTAGAAGCTGGAAATAGCAGGGAAACATATTATTCCTTAGAGGTTCCATTTTAAGTTTCTACCTTCCATAAAAGTAAGATAATAAATTTGTGCTGTTTTAAGATATTAAGATTTTGACATTTGTTAAAGCAGTAATAGGAAACTAATACTTTATATTATCCCATCTATATTTCACATTAACACCATGAAAAAATTATTGACATCCCTCAGAGGAAACTCAAACAACTGTACAAATTTTTGCAAGACAAGCATCTAGTAGATATCACAGTAAAAATTCAAACCTTACTCTGAGAAGTTCCAAAATGTAGACTAGTGAATAGGCAAAAATTTCTAGAGTATGTCATTAAACCCCAAATTGTATCACAGAAGCAAAGAGTTTAGATAAACGAAGCTGACTTTGTGTTTGAATACTGTTTTTAGAAGTTCCATAGAAGACATTGTTTAAGGCTGAACCTAGATTGATGTTAAAATTTCACTAGGCAGAGGGAGAGAGGAAGAGAGTAACAGACAAAAAGTAAGTTTGGTCAATGAATTGTGAACAGTAAGGTAATTAACTGGATAAGGGAATGTAAAGTGTATCCTAGGGAATTGACTAGGAGGAATGGTTTCAGAAGACACAAGATCTCATATGCATACACAGAAGTTTAGACTTGGTTTAGAAACAGTAATGAGTCATAGAATGATCTGAGTAGTCATGAAAAATTTTTTTTTATTCTAGTAATTAATTAGAAGAAAAAAAACTCATTTTTTAAAATATAGACTAAAAAATACTAACAGCTCATTATTTTAGTAAAGGTTAGTCTTCTAGCAGCTTGTAAGACAGACTGAAATCAGGGAAATTAATTGAAGACCATTGAAGTGATTTTTCCCATGAGATGAAAGACCCTGGATGAAAGTGCTGTCAGTGGGAATTTAGGGGAAACTTATGGAAATTAAGTTAGCAATAAACAATAGCTGTGGAAACTATTTTCATGAGGGATACACTATAGAAAGAAATCGGAGATGAATCAATTGTTTTAAACTTAATTTCCTGAGTGAATAGTTAGGTCAACGAAAAAAATTTTGAAGATGGATTTTGGGAAATGAGGCAGGGAAAATTAATGGCTTTTGAAAATGGTGAATTTTTGATGTTAACAAAATATACTAATGGTAATATGAACAAGGCTTCTGAAAAAAAAACTTTGGAGCTAAGGTCAAAGGATACAAGTAGAGGTATGATTTGGGAGGTCACAGCTAAAACATTGATGTCTGAGTAGCTCTGCAAGGCAAGTCTATATATATGGATACATGCACATATTTGTGTATATCTATCTATCTGCCTAAGGCACTTGACTGCTAACCAGAAGGCTGGCAGTTCAGACCCACCAGCCACTCCTCGGAAGGAAGATGGGTCAATCTACTTCCATAGTGATACTGCCTCAGAAACCGAAGGAAGGGTCACTATGAGTTGGGTCCGACTCGACGGTACATAACAACAACAACATCTATCTGTATGATTGTCATTATTTGTGGTACTGATGTTGTATAAAGTTTCCATAAACACTGAATTAGCAAATACTTAATGATTACTCCAAGGGAAAATATAGAATTAGGTTCCTGAGCCCCTCTGATTACAACTTTGTTGTCAACTGATGAATCTATAACCTCACTTTATGTGTGTTCTTGTTTTAAAACATCTCATTTAATATATATTGTTGAATCATTAAAAGTGAACTCATGGAGGAGGCGGGGCAAGATGGCGGACTAGGCAGAAGGATTGCACAGACCCTCTTCAACAAAGAAAAGAGAAACCAATTAACACAGACACAGAAGATAATCTTGGACCCCTGAGCCTTGAAGGAAAGGATGCAGAATTGGACTAA
>NW_006921690.1:9746023-9757577 GCF_000298275.1 Orycteropus afer afer
AACAAGCTTATCTAACAAATGTTATTTTATCTGTAAGGCATAAAAATACTAACAGACAAACATATATCAACATACTGATATGTATTGTTCAAATATATTTGTATATATAGTCAGTCCTCATTATTCATGATTTTGTTTTTGTGAATTTCCCTAAAACCCACTGCTGTCGAGTGGCTTCTGACTTGTAGGGACCCTGTAGGACAGAGTAGAATGGCTTTGGAAACACTGTGGGGAAGTTCTATTCTGTCCTACATATGTACATAAAGAAAGAGAGGGAAGAAAGAGAGAGAGAGAAATATAATTCTGTATGTGCTTTAATGGGGGACTCTGGTGTGTGGTTGAGGCATTTGGCTGTCAACCAAAAAGTCAGTGGTTTGAATTCACCAGCCACTCCATGGGAGAAAAATGAGGCAGTCTGCTTCCATAATGATTTACAGCCTTGGACACCCTATGGGGGGTATCTATGAGTCAGAAAGCACTCAATGGCAGTGGGTTTGGATGTACATTGATAATACGTGAGTCTGTGTGTGTGTGTGTGTGTGTGTGTATGTGTTGTATAAACACACAGAGTCACAGATTTACATATATCAAGGAGCAGTTAGAAGTTGTAGAAGAAGCTGGAGCAAAAAGGTAAAGGGAAATGAGATTTCATAATACTGTTATTAGGGGGCATAGAGTCAGTTATGACACATAGTGACCCTTAATACAACAGAATGAAACTGTGTCCATTCCTGTACCATCCTTACAAGGGTTGTGTTGCTTGAGCCCATTTTTGCAGCCACTGTGTCAATCCATCTCATTGATCAACTTTCCCTTTTTCACTGACCATCTACTTACCCAGCATGGTATCCTTCTTCAAGGACTGGTCCCTTTTGACAACATGACCAAAGTATGAGGATGAAATCTGGCCATTCTCCCTTCTAACATATATTCTGGCTGTATTTTTCCCAAGACAGATTAGTTCTTTCTTCTAGCAGTCCATGGTGCTGTCAATATTCTTCACCAACACCACACTTCAAAACCATCAACTCTTAAGAGGTCTTCCTAATTCATTGTCCAGCTCTCACATGCATATGAAGCTATTGAAAATACCATGGCTTGGGTCAGATGCATCTTAGTGTTCAAAGTGACATCTTTGCTCTTCAACACTTTAAAGAGGTCTTTTGCCTGTTGCAATATATCCTTTGATTTCTTGACTGCTGTTTCCATCGATGTTGATTTTGGATCCAAGTAAAATGAAATCCTTGATAACTTCAATCTTTCTCCATTAATCAAGATGTTGCTTGTTCGTCCAGTTGTGAGGATTTTTGTTTTTTTTAGATTGAGGTGTAATCCATAAGGAAGGCTGTATCTTTGATCTTCATCAGTAATTGCTTCAAGTCATCTTCATTTTCAGCAAGGAAATTGTGTCATCTACATATCACAGGTTGTTAATGAGTCTTCCTCTAATCCTGATGTATTCTTCTTGATGTAATCAACTCATTCATATTTCTTACTGTACTCCTGAGGAAGATTTCTTGACAATGCCATTTATATACATATATAAATAATTAAGTAAGATTACCTCTAAATCCTATAATTTACATTTGCCTAGTATTATTGATTGAATTATTTATGTGTATGCAGAAACACAGGCAAACCAAAACAAATACTGGTGGATGAAAAGGAAAGGAGAAAAATGAATATCTAATAATTTCCCCAGATACCAGTTAAACACCAAGTGTAATGTTATCTACAATGGTACTTGCTCTCAGGAGATGCATTTTTTGACATACTCCTACAGCCTCCCAGCAGTGACAGTGATATGATGGGTTTCATACTTGTATAGTACGTGTGCTAATGCTCAGAGCAGAAAATGACACTCACTCCTACTATTCTGAATTACGAGGAGTCAACTTTGGAAAAGTATCCCATAGCAGTAAACTTTTCATCTGCTAATTTGAAATGCAATTCTGCTAAAGGGTTCCTTTTCTTCCATAAACCATTCAAAAAAGATATATTTATTTTCTGAACAACCACCTCCTTGGATTCTATATCTTCAAAATGCATATTAAATAAGCCTAATCTAGACAAATCCAGCTGATATAAGAACATAATGCAAAATTGGGTTTTAAGTGTGGAATTAGTATCCCATTCAACATTATTCTTTTTAAAAAATAATGGTTTTGGCCAACTTTTATAATGGTTTCCATTGTTTCTTAAGAGACTTAATAGACTAAAGTATCCTTTGGAATGTATCATACCATATGTGGTTTAGTAACTCATGAAGCATAAGGTAGATATAAATGTGTTTTATTGATTTTGGAAAGGCATTTGCCTGTGTAGATCATACGAAATTATGGAGAACATTACAAAGAATGGGAATTCCAGAACACTTACTTCTCATGCAAAATCCGTACAAAGAGGAAGTTTTTCTTTCTTTCTCTCTTTCTCCCCCATCCATCCCCCAGTTTTTATTGTGATTTGGGTGAAAATTTACAGAGCAAATTCATTTTCCATACAGCAGTTCATTCACATTTTGTTTCATGGCATTGACTGCAATTCCCCAAAATGTTAACAGCTCTCTTTCCACTTCTTCTTTGTAGTTACCTCTTTCCTGTATCCTTCTTTCCTATGTGTTCTTGCCCCCGAGCTATGCAAATACTGCCCTTCTCTTCTCCCATGATTGATTGTTCTAAGGAATAAATCTATCTTGTGTAAACATTCACCCTATATGCCATGGAAGTGAGTTTAATTCTAGGCCTGAAGGGTGACTAGGGGTCATAGTCTTAGAGGTCTCACCATGGGGCAGTTTTTCAAACAGAAGAAAGGAATAATGCTTGGCTTTAAATCAGAAAAGGTGTTGTAAGGGTTGCTTCCTTTCTCCATACTTGATCTGTAAACTGAGCAAATAACCTGAGAAACTATTATGATGATGAAGAACGCAGCATTAGGATTAGAGAAAGATTCACTAACAACTTGCAATATACATATAACACACCTTGCTTGTGGAAAGTGAAGAAGACTTGAAGCATTTATTGATGGAAATCAAAGACTACAGCCTTCATTATGGGTTGCACCTCAACATAAGAAAACAAGAATCCACACAACTCGAACAATAAGCAACACCAGGATAAATGAAGAAAAGATTGAAGTTGTCCAGGATATCTTTTTACTTGAATCCACATCAATGCTCATAGAAGCAGCAGTCAAAAAATCAAATGACATATTATTGCAGAAGACCTCTTTAAAGTGTTAAAATCAAAGACGCCACTCTGAGGATTAAGGTACCATGACCAAAGCCGTGGTATTTTCTTTCAGTTGCCTCATATGCAAGCAAAAGCTGGTTAATGAGTAAGGAAAAATGAATAAGGAAATTAGAAGAAGTGTTGGTGCATTTCGATTATGGTATTGACAAAGAATATTGAATATAACATAGACTTCCAGAAGAACACACAAATACATTTTAGAAAAAGCATAGCTAGAATTCTCCTCAGAAGTGAAGATGGGGAGACTTTTTCTCATGTGCTTTGAATGTGTTATCAGGAGGGACCAGTCCCTGGAGGAGGACATCAAGCTTGGTAAAGTAGACAGCAAAAAAGAGGAAGGCTTACAACAGGATGGATTGGCATAGTATCTGCAGCATTTGGCTCAAATATAGTATTGATTGTGAGGATGTCGCAAGACCAGGCAGTGGTTCTTTCTATTGTATGTAGGGTCCTTATGAGTCGGTACTAACTTGTCGGTACCTAACAGCATAGTGCCTAAGGCACTTGACTGCTAACCAGAAGGCTGGAGGTTCAAACCAACCAGCCATTCCTTGGAAGGAAAGTTGGGCAATCTACTTTTGTAGTGATATCGCCTTGGAAACCTAAGGAGGGGTCGCTATGAGTTGGGTCCGACTCAATGGCACATAACAACAACAACAGAAACAGCAGCAAGTTAGAGGTATCTGTAGCCACAGTAACTCCTTTTACCTAAAGATTGCTACTGCTCAATTTGAGATGCTATAGGAAATATTGTCAGTAGTTTCATGAATTGTCAATGGTTTCACATCTTCTATCTAACTTTATTTCAAAGCTTTTTGTTCCTTATGAACTGATTGGTAATATGATATTTTACTCGAGTTTATGTACCTAAAATGCTGACCAATCTTTTTAATCTCTTTCTAGAAACACACACACATACACACACACGCAAAGTCTTCAATTTACATGTTGCCCCACTACTTTTCGTATTGTGCTCAGAGAGAATATCACTTGATTCTGTTTCACTTAGACACATAACTGCCTGTAATGATGTAATCTGAAATACTTAAGTACACTTATATCAAAAGACATTTAATCTTTTTCTCTGTGGAGTGTGTTAAGCATCTTCACATTAAAAATGAAATATATTCTCATGTTTTCTTATTTAATTTCCTCACAATCATTGTTTACATCTTCCATATTTTATATATCACAGTGCTTATAAAGCTTTTTTTTATTAAAAAAATAGATTTTTAGCTCATGAAACTATTTATATATGTAAAAAGAGGGTTTTGATTTTTTATTTATGATTTTTCTCTTTAAATATTTATTTAGTGTAGAATAGGAATTAGCATTAAATTAAACATCGATCCTACTTTTGTCCTAATTACATGTATTCATTGAGTATCAGGGTGACCAAATGAGGTGTGTTCTATGAATTCTTTGTGAAAATTTAGGAATGATAAGGTTGTCCAACTCTGCTGTTTTTAGATCATCATCACCATGATATTAACGAATGTGTGTTGAGTTCCTACTATGTTTCAGCACTAGGCTAAGCTATAGGCATTGTTTTGTTTTTTTCTTAAAACTACTTTGAGAAAGTTGTTTATTATTCTGATTTCTCCAGCAAGGAAATTAAGGCTTAGAAATATTGAATAACTTGCTCAAAGTTTACACAACTAGTAAGTGACAGAACCAGGATTTGAGACTATATTCACTGACTCCAAAGAATGGTATTAATTTCTTCTACTCCTTAACATCCTGTTGATTACTGAAGAAATAGAATGATTGGTCAGTGTTTTGGTTACCTAGTGATGCTGTGACAGGAATATACCACAAATTGAATGGCTTTCACAACAGTTTATTCTCTTATAGTTTTGAAGGCTTTAAGTCCGAGTTCAAAGTGCCAGGCTCTAAAGGCTGGGTGAAAGCCCCTCAACCTTGGGCTTCAGCTCTACCTCCTGCTCCCAGCCCACTGGAAGCTTTTCTTCACTCAGACAGCTGATGGCTACTGAGGCTGACAAACCCAAGGTCAACAAGTGAAAATGCACAGCTCCAATATTACCAAACAACACGGCGAGCCATTGATTCAAGTCTGTTGAAAGTCCCAAGATCCCCAGAGCAACATGGCAGGCTGCTGAACAATGGCATGGCTACATGCAGGGTTCAAGAATGCCAAAAGCTCAGAGACCTTTCTCAATGCTTCTCCTCATATACTGGAAGAAGACCACATTCCTAAAGCAGCAACTCAGCTGCTCCAATAGAGTCTACCATGGAGCTAATTACCAATCTCGCCATGGTGAATTACTACATCCAGCTGCCTAGCCACTCAACCAGGCCTAGCCAAGTTGACACACAAACTTAACTACCACAGTCAGGATAGAACCCAGTGGCTAGTCTCAGGACTGTTACTTATAAAAAATGAAAGACAACATTGCCTTATCTACATAACATATTACACTGGAGGAAAACAAACTCTTTCATAACATGGCCCACCATTGTCATGCTATGGTTGAGTGTTGAGATTGGAGGAAGATGTTTTGAAGTGCCATATTCTGTAGGGCTGTGCTTTTGTTTTTGACTTCAATACTCAGAAATCAATTTTCTAACCATGACAGAAACAGAGAACTGTGAGAAATGAAAAGAACAAGGCAATTAAATAATTTATAACACTATGGATAGTACAAGAATCTAAAACAATGAAGTTTTCATGTTTGAGGGCAGATATGAGTCATAAAAAACTAAAACCAAACCCAACCCATTGCTATCAATTATATTCAACTCATAGTTCTCCTAAAGGACAGAATAGAGGCCATCCCACTGGGTTTCCAAGGCTATAATCTTTATGGAATCCAACTGCCACAGCTTTCTTCCTGGGAACGGCTGGTTGGTTTGAACCATCAACATGTGGTTAGCAGCCCAGTGCTCAGCCACTGCATCACAAAGGTTCTTTATGAGTCTTAACAATGTGGGAAAAACTGCTTCCTTCATTGAGGGAATTTGTTTGCTGGGGTATGATGACCTAAAAATCAGCAACTGTAGAAGTCCTATGGATGGTGCTGAGGATGAAGAGAGGAATGAAACTAGGAAAGTGAAGAACCTCCAAAGTCCTTGTAAAGGTCAGTTGGTGCCATAAGGAAACAATACAGAGATATTCAATAGCTGGAATGTGGGACAACTTCATCTTCAAAGGACAACTTTAATGAGCCATCCTGGGCCTTATCAGAGGAAAGCATAAATTTAGAAGGATTTAGGTTCCAAAAATTATGCTGATGAAAATGGTAAAGAGAGACTGTTTTTATATCCTCTCATATTCAAGTTAAAATAATTGTTTTATACAGCCTTTCATTGTGATGTATATATGAATGGCTGTAATATATGGGGGCTCTGGTGGTGTAGTGTCTAAGACATTTGACTGCTAACCAGAAGGTTGGTGGTTTAAACCCATCAGCCACTCCTTGGGAGGAAGACTAGGCAATCTACTTCCATAGAGATACCACCTTGGAAACCCAAGGAGGAGTCGCTATGAGTTGGATTCAACTCGATGGGAGTGAGTTTGGTTATATATATGTATATATATATATATATATATAGAGAGAGAGAGAGAGAGAGAGAGAGAGAGAGAGAGAGAGAGAATGAGTTCTGGTAGCACAGTACCTAAAACATCTGACTGCTAGCCAGAAAATTGGTGGTTCAAACCCACTAGCCATTCCTCAGAAGCAAGACTAGGCAATCTACTTCCATAAAGATTTATCACCTTGGAAACTCAATGGGAGTCACTATGGGTCAGAATGGACTTGGTGGCAGTGGGCTTGGTTTTGGTTTGTACGTATGTGTGTGTGTGTGTATTTGTTGTTGTTGTTATGTGCCGTCGAGTCGGACCCAACTCATAGTGACCCCTCCTTGGGTTTCCAAGGCAGTATCACAATAGAACTAGATTACCCCATCTTCCTTCCGAGGAATGGCTGGTGGGTTTGAACCACCAGCCTTCTGGTTAGCAGTCAAGTGCCTTAGGCACTATGCTATCAGAATTCCTATATACATATACACATGTATATATGTGTGTATGTATGTGTATATGTATATATATAGATATGTATATGTGTATATGTAACCAAACAACACCAAACTCACTGCTGTTCAGGTGATTATGACTCATACGGATCTCTCCTTAGGGTTTCTAAGGCGTTACCTCTATGGAAGTGGATTGCCCAGTCTTCCTTCAGAGGACTAGTTGGTGGGTTTGAACCACCAGTCTTCTGGTTAGCAGTCAAATGCCTTAGGCACTATGCCACCACAGCTCCCAATATGTATATGTACATATGTATGTGTGTGTATCTGTGTGTGTATGCATATATATATATATGTGTGTGTATATAATATCCTTTTCTATTTTTGACATAAATTATATGCATTATTTATCCTAATGTAATAGTTAAAACTTTGTCTCATTTTGGTACGTGATGGGTTGCCATTTCGTGGATGGAATGCATTAATTACTTTAATATTTCTTCAAGTTTTGCTTTTAAATTAATCAAGGTTGTTTTGGAACAAAACAACTCAAAAATATTTGTTCTATATTTCTCCTGGATGCCCAATAGACTACTTGATGTCTATTACTTCCTTATTTTATGACTTGAGTTGAATGTACCCATCTGAATACTATCTAGGTGTAGACACTTTTATTACATTTTCACTTCTTTTTTATTGAATTATGTCTTGCAAAGCTGAATGTTTCAGAACACAGCCTTATTTGTCAAGTTTTCTGTTCCTCATCATCTTTTTTGTTCCTTGAGTTATGTAATAAGTAATTCCTGTAAGTCTCCCAGCAGATACATATCATTAGAATCATTATCTTTCTCAGTTCCTGTATCTACTCCTTCAGCCCAAGTAAAATCACAGAATGATACAGTTGATAATTGTAACAACTGTGTTTCCCTTTATTAACTATCTAGTAAGCCTAGTGGATGGAGATGTAACTCTCCTGTTACCCTTGTTGCAAAACCTTGTGTTCGAAAGCTGAGATCTCTGGGACTTACGTTTCAATGATGTGTTGATGAAAATGCCTTCAGGAGATGATCTAGAAGGGAAATGACTATGATTGATTCCTATCATCCTAATAAAATAAACTGAAAGGAGACTTAAAATATGAGTGTGCATCAGTGCATAGGGGACAAGGGAAAAAAGGAAAGTTGTCTGACTGATTTTAGCCTTTAGCATTCCAAATCTTATTCTGTTCTGCAATAATGAATGCGTCAAAGCAATCAAAAACCATTTACTGAGGGCTTGCTATAAGTCCAGGAAAATACTGGGTGCTATGGGAGCTGTGAAGAAGGAAAATAAGAGCTTGGATTTTGTCGAGTTTAGGGAGATTTCTTTGTAAGAAAACATAGATACAGAGGCATAATTCCTTATCCAGCGTTTTTTAAAATGGCAGGATGCTTCTGAGGTTGATCATTGAGGAGAGACCCTTTGAGTTTATGATGCTCAGGAAGAGATGCTGGGAAAGTAGAGCAGCTCTCCTTTTAGACACTTCTTTGTAGCATTGTTCAGAGTTATCAGGCATGGACCAGAGTAGCCTAAGGAGGTACATAAATCATTTTTTTCCCCTCTGTGGTCCTTAATGAAATTATATAATTGTGTATCTAGCTGTGTTATCCTGAATTAGAATGGCTGTAACTTGAATTCTTATGATTTCATCCAGTTTATATGGAACCATCATTTTAATAATACCACATTGCTTAATTGAGGAATTAAAATAACCAGTAAGAATTTTTTTTAATTATTTCATTCCTGTGATGTAGTTGTGTTTTATACTATAACTGGCTTAATTCTCATAGCCAGTCTTACAAAGTAAGTATACTAGATTTATCCCCATTTTACACATGAAGATATTGAGGCTTAAACAAAACAAATGAACACACTGCCATCGAGCCAGATCTGACTCATAGAGACCCCTCCTTGGGTTTCCGAGGCGTTACCACTACAGAGGTAGATTACCTGACCTTCCTTCCAAGGAGTGGCTGGTGGATTTGAACTGCTAGCTTTCTGGTTAGCAATCAAACGCTTTAGGCATTATACCACCAGAGCTCCTATTGAGGCTGAGGGAGATTAAATAATTTACTTAAACCAATTAAAACACTTGTCTTCTAGTATATGGTGTTGTTGTTGTTGTTGTTATGTGCCGTCGAGTCAGACCTGACTCATAGCAACCCTTCCTTGGGTTTCCGAGGCAGTATCACTACAGAAGTAGATTGCCCCATCTTCCTTCCGAGGAGCAGCTAGTGGATTTGAACCTCCAGCCTTCTGGTTACCAGTCAAGTGCCTGAGGCACTATGCTACCAGAGCTCCCCTAGTATATGGTAGAAATAGAATTTTAGCCAGATCATTTTGATTTTGAAGCCCATAATCTTTCCTTCAAGGAGCCCTTGTGGCATAGTGTCTAAGACACTTGACTGCTAACAAGAAGGTTGGCGGTTCAAACCTACCAGCCACTCTGCAGAAGGAAGATGGGGCAATCTACTTCTGTGAAGATTTACTGCCTCGGAAACCCAGCGTGGGTCACTATGAGTTGGAATCCACTTGATGGCAGTGAGTTTGTTTTTTGGCTTTTGGAATCTTTCTACTCCATTGTGCCATTTGTCTAAAAGAGCTAAAATTACACTTGTTCCCAGCGATGGACTGTCTACACAGTTCTGTATACTTCACTCTCAAACTCTTCTAAGGTATGCATAGTGTTTGTTTTGGCTTATCTTTTGTGATCCTTTGCAATGGCCATCAGATATTTAAGCACGTTGAAAAGGATTAAAAAAAAAAAAAAAAACCTCATCTGTCCATGGTTTTACTAATTGATCTGAGACATTTCCATGCAGACAGATGAGAATGATGTTTGTCCTAAGGCACTGCTTGGTGGGTCATGCTCTATAAGATATTTAGTGGGTGTTGTATGAAGATAAAGTGTTTGGGTGATGTAGAGGTTAAGGCATTTGGCTACTAACAAAAAGGGTGGTCATTCAAACCTTCCAGCGACTCTGTGGCAGAAAGATGAGACATCTGCTTTTGTAAAGATTTACAGCCTTGGAAACCCAAATGGGTCACTATGAGTTAGAATCAACTTGATGGCAGTGAGTTTTGAGTGAGTGAGTATGAAGACAAGAGGCTAAAGTTAATTTTGGAAATCCTGGTTTACATACACTTAAACAGGTCTGTGCCTTTCAGGGCTTGCCAGTTCTTTTAAAATGCTAATGGGCACCATAGATTTCCAAGAAAGTGAAATGAGCTGCTGTGTTTTCCCAAATTATTTGACCACAAAATCCTGTTCTCACTGAATAACTATTAGTCTTATGAAATCTTGAATTCTCCAGAGTATAATTTGAAGAACTGGCTTCTGGGAATGAACATCACCTGTTTAATCCAAATGTATGAGAGTGTATTTATCTTGCAAGTTAAAACTTAGAAGCCCAGAATGCATATGTGGGTGAGCTAGTTCTTTCATTTCAACTGGTAAAGCGGTTTGGAGAAGATGGTAAGCAAACTACACAGATATGTGCACAGAATTCCATTTGTCTGTGTAGTTCAGATCAAGGTGATTATAAGATTTAATTGCTTTGATGGAATGAGAATGTGGGTAGGGTGGGGGCGTGGGTGGGTGGCATTCATTTTAGGTCACCATTATGAAAGTAGAACTCAAGTGCTTTTACTATCAGCACAATATGTGCCTTTGTAAACAGGACACAATCTGGAACCAAATTCTTGTATTAAATATACTTTTTTTGTAGTTCATTTTTAGAATTTTGAGCTTAGCCTCCCCATGCTGTTATAGAGCAGGCTTAATTTGTGCTTACAGAAGGCAGTTCTCTTGGAGTCTCAGTGTATTATGGGAGAGAAATGCATGAATTGGCCTTGTTGAGGAGGGAGAGAAAAGTGATTGCCACAGATCACTCTCTCGAGCTTCCAACCATCTGGAGGATGTCATATGGAAGAGGGAAGAGTTCAGAGAGGACCAGCACTTATGTCATCAGAGTCCACTTAGTATCCATTGGACTAGATTTGATCATAAAGCACTGACTACAGTTGTCTCCATTCTAGATATTGGACTCACATAGGACTAGGTGAAGGGATTAGGTGAGGAGAGGAAACTCAGGCCCGCCCAGAGCAGCAGGCCAGAAGAGCAGGAGAAAGGGGATAAAAGACAGGAACACAGACAGAGGAGCAGTCAGCCCCAGGGACAACTCAGGGACGCCCAAAGCAGCAGGCCAGAAGAGCAGGAGAAAGGGGATTAAAAGCCAGGAAGCCAGACAGAGGTACAGTCAGCCACAGGGACCCAG
>NW_006921690.1:9760677-9772322 GCF_000298275.1 Orycteropus afer afer
TAGTGATACTGCCTCGGAAACCCAAGGAGGGGTCGTTATGAGTCGGGGCCGACTCGATGGCACATAACAACAACAACAACAATGTTTATAAAGAACCTACATTGTGTTTTGCACATGATAGATAAATGAATACTGTTTTCCATTTCATCCCAGATCTTTGGACAGAGTTGAGGGAGAAGGATTTGATGAGTGGGACAAGAAGGATCTCATAGAGTGAACATATGCTGGTGCTTTGCTATATTTGATACCATTTTGGGTTAAGAAGGCTAGTTAATTTTTTTTATACCAGGCAAGCCTTGGCAAATGCATTTAATTCCAGTGACCTTTCCTCAGTTCTTATTCTACTTTTCTTCTCTGCAGTCTTTGATGACAGTGAGTACTTTTCCTTTCTTGAATTTTTTTCTTTGGCTTCCATGAGGCTCTGTCATCTTAATTATAACTATTTATTTGACTGGACCGCTTTCTCAAGCTTCTGCAAAAAAAAAAAAAAAAAGAAGTTTTCTGATTACCCATTGTTGTATAACAAACCATCCCTCAAAATTCTTGTCTTAAAATAATAACAGTCATTTTCCCACTCATGGTTCTGGAGGTTTGCTGGCTTAGTTAGGTATTTCTCACTCAGGGTGTCTCAAGGGATTGCAATCAGGCAATCACTGTGTTGGAATTATCTGAGGCTCAGTCAATTGTATATGGTCCCTGGATTTGAATAGATGGGAGCTGGAACAGTTGGGGATCTTATGTGGTCTCTTTTGATCGTCATTTTAGTACAACAACTTCAGAGTAGCCTTGATTCTTACATAGTAGTTTAGGATTTCAAAGGTGTATTTCCAGAAGACAGAGACAATCTTTTGGGCCCTAGCCTCAAAAGTAATTTATTGTCAATTCTGAAGTATTTTATTAATCAAGACAGTCACATAGCCCTGCTCAGGTTTAAGGCAGTGGGAAACATGACTCCATCCTTGCTGGACTCCTATTTCACATGTAAGAGCATGTGAAATAGGAAATATTGTTGAGACCACTTTGACCTGCCCTCTGGTCACACCAAGGAGCCCTGGTGGCTCTGTGGCTAAGCACTATCCCATTTGCTGAAAGGTTGGTGGTTCGAACCTATCCAGTAGCTCCGTGGGACAAAGACCTGACAATCTTTTTCCATAAAGGTTACAGCCAAGAAAACCCTATGGAGCAGTTCTACTCTGTTACTTGGGGTCAATATGAGTTGAAACCAACTTGACAGCAACAGGTTTGTCCCATAGGACTCTCTGAAATCTAATTCTATTATGGCATTAGGCTCACACTCAAGGTCCAGGGTCTTGTGTATAGTTTTTTAAGTGTGTTCCCTCTTGACCTAAGACCTGAAGACCCCTCTGCATACAGCAGACCTAGAATAAGCACAAGACACACTCCCATTGACAAAGGGAATCAAAGCATAGCAGTCATCGGTCCACAGCAACTCTGAAAAAATATCTGGGCATATGTTGCTAATTCCTTGATTATGCCTCAGTTGTACTATCTGGGAATATTTTCCCCACATTTCTTGGCCTTGAGTTTCCCATAAAATGTAGCTTCAGTTGCAGCTCAGTAGTTATCAGCCTGCTTTTTTACCTATGGAAGTTCAAGAGCCCAAAGATCTCTTTTATTTGGTATTCTTTTATTTGTTTCTATCTTTTTCAATCCAAAATAAAATAATTCCTTTAGAACTTTTTAATGTTTTTATTGGATCAATTTATAATCAGCTCCAGTAGAAAAAAGCTACACCTGCAAATCTCTTCAAGATAAGTTCTTAACTCCCTTGTGTTTTTTGTGAGGTTTCTGTGGAACAATGTATTTCAGATTCTTAGAAGCCCAATAGTGTAATAAAGATCTGTGAGGTTTGCCTTGAATTTTCTTAGAAGGTCTTTTGTCATTTGACATACCACCTTATATTTTTCTTAACATAGATTTTTAGTCAGATTCTTGGCTTTATGTTTAGATCTTGATTTCCTGATTGAATGCTAGAGTTCTCTGTCCTGGAATGATTTCCTAAGTTGAGCATGTTTGTTTTCCTCCAGGGAGACTAAGAAAGAAAACATTTTATTTACTCAGCAAGTCCTGGCTGTGTTTAAAAATTCTGTCTTTATGTTTGAAGGTTCCTGTGTGGTACAAATCATTTTCATTTGACTACTAACTGAAATGTTTGTAGTTTGATCTTACCCAGTAGTGCCACAGAAGAAAGACTTGGTGATCTGAGTCTATAAAGATTAAGGCTAAGAAAACACCATGGAGCGATTCTACTCTGTAACTCATGGAGTCACCAAGAGGTAGAACTGGCTTGGCAACAGGATTATTTCCCCCCTCTTTAGTTTCTCTCTTCTCTTTCACTTTTTTATGGACAGCCAGGAGAAGGCAGACAACTTTAATCCTCTGCCTGAAATTCTCCTTACTTAGATCATTTATTCACTGGTACAATTCCTCTTTTCCACATTATTGCAATGATGTTGCTAAAATTTCCAATACTACCTAACAAAGGTTTTCTTTCTTTCAGTTTCCTATAAGATTTTCTTCACTTTCTTTTAACTTTCACAAACAGCCTCCTTCAGGGCCTTTAGGATTTCACTAACAGTCTTTTTCTCTATCTCTGTGTAGTCTCTCCAGCATGGTGACTTCAGGCTAACCAGACCTCTTGCTCTGGTAGCGTAGTGCCTAAGGCACTTGACTGCTAACCAGAAGTCTGGTGGTTCAAACCCATCAGCCACTCCTTGGAAGGAAGGTTGGACAATCTACTTCTGTAGTGATACTGCCTCGGAAACCCAAGGAGTGGTCACTGTGAGTCAGGTCCAACTTGATGGCACATAACAACAACAACAACAACAACAGACCTCTTGCTTGGCTGTTCAGTGAGTTAGCGATGCATGTTTCAAGATAGAAGGCCAGCCTTTGATGATCTATATTTGGAAGTCATTCATTCTATTTGTTTTTGTAGTTACAAAGCCCACTCAGGTTTAAAGAGAGGGGAAATAGACTCCTCCTCTTGCTGAAAAAGTGGCAATGATCTAGAAGAGCAGTAGAAATAGAAATATTGTTGTTATCATTTTTATAAAATATAATCTAATATTTCTTGCGTATAGATTTACCTCAGGGAAGTGAGAAATATTGTTGTGAGCACTTTGACCTCCTCTTTGGTCATATCAAGAAGCCTAAGCATGACTGACAACTTCATCTCTGAAAGGATGAAAGTAGCCAATTGATTTTGCGACCCTTCTGCCTGTTACAGTGTGACTCAACAAAAGGAGGTTAAGAAGGAAAAGGTATAAGCTTTGGGGTCCCTTTTACTAGAGGTGGTTCATTCAGAGATTCGAGGCTATTACTGGAGGAATTTAAGATTTAGATGGTTAGAGGAGAGATAGAGTCGAGTAAAAATCAAATTTAGTCCTCTTTCATTTTCCCATATTCTATTTTTGGCACTACTATTTTACTCTTTAAGGAGCTTCGGTGGTATAGTGAATAAGATATTTGGCTGCTAACCAGGTCAAGGGTTCAAACCCACCAGCTTCTCCATGGGAGGAAGATGAGGCAATCAACTTCCATAAAGATTTACAGCCTTGGAAATCCAACGGGGGTCAGTATGAGTCAGAATCAGCTCCATGGCAGTGGGTTTGGTTTTATCCTACTCTTTGAAGTCCCTTGGTGGTGCAAATGGTTAAGCTCAGGGCTATTAACCAAAAGGTTAGCAGTTTGAATCCACCCAGAGATTCCTTGGAAAAAGGCTTGGCCATCTGAAAGCCATTGGAAATGCTGTGGACCATAGTGCTACTCTTCACACAGAAGTCAAAATCAACTGTGCCGTAAGTCAGAATTAATTTGACAGCAACGATTATCTTTAGGTTCAAAACTGAGTTTTTTAATGGCTAGCTTCCTTTAGCTCTCCTACTCTCACCCTGAATTAATTCCCTAATCTTGTCAATTCTACTTCTAGAATATCTTTAAAACACTGTAGAGTATGTATATATGTACACAATATATGTTTGCCTTATATTCTTTCTATAAATAATTTAGCACAGAGCCATTTATATTAATTATTGTTTTTATTCTTAATACGTTTTATATTTGTGGTACAATGGGTTGAACACAGTATTGCTCCACACATATAGAGTTAGCATGAATGAATGAGTGAAAAGAATGAAGATCATTTGTTATTTTATCTAATTCCCAGCTGAAGCATTAGTGTATGATGTCCTTCACTGAAATCAATAATAATCATGAATTTTCACACTTGTGTTGGTTCTTTCTTTTAGGAAAAATTTCAAAATCTGAAGTTTGATGGATATTAATCAAGTTCATAGTATGTAATTAATTGTCTTCTGTATTGTCTGTGTTGATAATTAAGGGGCCAAATATTTGTAAGACTTTGGCAGCTGGTTACATAGACAAATTGTGCTGTGAAATAATCATGTGTAATACAAGATGTAACAGTAGGTAGTGTGGTGTGATGGGCACCAGAATCAAGAAGAACTGGCTTTGAGTTCTGGCTCTGGCATTAATTTGCTGTGAACCTCATTTTCTCATCTGTAAAAAAATAATGAGCATAATAATAATTATAGCAACAACAACAACAACAATACTTATATAGTTGTGAAGATCTAATGAAAGAAATGGTGGTGGTTAACAAAAAGTTGGTCTTGGGAATTTTTAATAACACCATAATCACCAACTTGCCACTCGCAAAGCCACTGAAAAGAAGCCATCCAATATAAATAACAGTGTGTAATTCAAAGACAGAATCACAGATATTTGTTAGCCTAGTACCCTAAGGTAGATTCTAAGTTGATTGCCAATCATGATTCCCAGTATGGCAGGACTTGAGCCATCACTAGAGAGACTGTACATACCACATTGGTCAAAGTGTCTGGTGCATAATGAGTTCTATGAATATTCATTGCCTTCCTTTCCCACATAGAAAACTATGTTGAATATTAAGTATTAGAAGCAATTAGAGGAGGAGAAAATGCAAAGATGCCAGGGGGATCTTAGATACTGCTGATGCTGTGGGGTGTTTTACTTATTGTTCTCTGGAACCTACAGAGCTCCAAGAAGATATCTCTCAGCTGAGACTCCCTGCCACTGCTGCCTGAGCAGTTCTGCTTTTGCTTGTTTTATGTATTGAGGGTCTATGAAAGCTTCTCTTTTAGGACAAAGTTGTTGTTGTTGTTGTTGTTCTCTTTTTTTTAAATAAAACTGAAAAAAAAAAAATACTGATAATGGCCATTCCCCCTTTTGAAGATGAAGAGACTGAGAGACAGAAGCTCATTAGAGCTCATAACTGACTCTTGTAGTAGATTCTGTTGATGGTGCTCATATCCCCCTGGCACCACCACGTTACGATGTCTAAGGAGGACTGCAAACTTCTTGCATCTTTATCTCTTTATATGAGGATTTTCAACAAAAGAAACTTCTCTGCCAAAATGTTGGACAGGCTGGAAGAACTGAACATTTAGGATGCTAAATGTTCAACCAATGAGCATATACACCAACTCCCTTGCTCCTACATAGAATAACTTGGAGGTCTGTGTTCCACAATGTTCTTCTAGAAACTCCCCTGTGGGATTAGTTATGGTTACCCATCGTGGTAACTTATTGACAGCATGCCCTTTATCTACTGCCTTCCATTCACCAGCCCTCTACCAGAGTTTCTTTGGGAATCTTATCCCTAATAATTTACTTTCTATGATATCCTTTTCTCAGGATCTGTTTATGCCCAAGTTAAGACAACTTCTAACTTACCATCTTGTTGATTTAAGATTACCATTGAGGGATGGGTGGTTTGGGCAAAACAAGAGTGAAGGATTAGATGAAAAATGAATGCAGACTCTTCTGTACTTCCTATAGGTATGGAGACTCCTCCAGTGAGCATAAAGTCTTTCTGACTTTACTGTACTGGTCTCTGTGTTATACTCCCATTTATGCCCACTCTACCTTTGTAATTCTACTTGGATAGGATAATTTGGTCTGTATTTTGTAGTTTATCATGGGATCCTCAAAGTCAAGGGCTTTCTTTCTTTTATCTGGCATATTTTACAGTGCTTAGCACAAGATAGTTACTCAATTGGTAGGTGCTAAGTCAACCACCTTCCTTATGTATTAATGAATTAGGTCAGATACTAGTCTAACTGGAGAAACAAGTGCAAAATAAGGTGCCTCCACGGGACCAGAGAGAAAAGTTTAGCCATGAATTTGTAAGAAATCACAATCCATAAAAGGTTTTTGAGTACAGGAGTGACATTATGGTAGTGCTATTTAAGGAAGAAAATGTTTTAAAGCTACACTAAAAATAGATCAGATTGAGTGAATTTAGAGTCAAGTAGGATGATAAGAGACCTCTGCTATAATCCAGGCCTGAGTGGATGGATGATAGGGGGGAGGCTTTGCCCAGGGAAATGGAGAAAAAGAGGGATGAGAAAAGAAACACATTTCAAAAGGAATTGCTAAACACTTATAGCTGAAACTATACCAGGTTATATCTGTTTGGTGCTTTCTCCTTTTCATGAGTACTTGACTCAAAAAGTTGGACCCACCAGACAGATATAACATTATTATTGACAAAGGAAGGGACTTTCAAAGCACCAACAACTTTTGAATGCAGGTAATGATCTTCATATAGTTAATTTTGTGGTAACAAGAAGTTCTCCAAGAAAAAAAATATGCTATTCATATTTAAAAGAAGTCAAGACTCTGCTTTCCAAACCCCTACTGATGGTTGTTTCAGAAATACAGATCCATAAGTATCAGCTAATCTGTAATGGAGAGAATAAATAAAAATGGCTGCATTAAAATACTTCTTATCACTATTATTTAGTAGAGTCAATTTTATCAGTTTAGTTTAACCTTTCACATAAATTACTGTTTTTTTTTAATTCTTACATGTTATTCTTAAAGTTATTTAAAAATTATTGCCAACATTTTCAATTTTTATGTGTCATATGAGGCCTAGACTAAAGAGTTGGATACATTTCATGTTTTCATTTCACTTCAATGTGTCTTGAACACTCACTATGCGTATTATGCTCTGGAGGAATATAGATGAATAAGATGAGCTTCTTTCTTTTAACAAATTTGAAGTCATTTTGCTGAAACCAAGTTAAAATATCTTCTTGGGCAAGTTAAATGGTTACATTAAAATATCGGGTATTAACAATGCTGGAGAATACCATAAGTGTAAAATAGATGGGCTTGCAATGACTTATAGGTAAGAGTGAGAGGGCTCAGTGAAGAGAGTCATTTATTCTGACTAGAGTCATCTTAGGAGCTCTGGTAGCATAGTGCCTAAGGCATTTGACTGCTAACCAGAAGGCTGGTGGTTCAAACCCACCAGTCACTCCTCAGAAAGAAGTTTTTCCAATTTACTTCTGTAGTAATATTGCCTTGGAAACCCCAGGAGGGGTTTCTATGAGTCGGGTCTGACTCAACAGCAAATAACAACAACAACAGAGTCATCTTGGAAGGTTTTGCTGAATAAGGGGACTTTGAGGTGGGCCTGGTATGGTGTGACTAGAATATCAGTAGGAAGGAGAGTATGTCATATGCTAAGGAAGAACAAGTAGCCTGGGGTATCTGTAGGGCATAAATGAGTTAGGATGTGGTAGTGAGAAGTAGGGCTTGTAAGGTTAGAAGTATTGAGGTGCATTTGGGACCAAGTGGTGTATATATGAGTGTGTAATTGTGAAGTCACTTGTGAACATTGGGGCACAAAGACTGTGGATTGCAGTGACTGTGACCTGAGAGCTTCAGAGTCTCCCATCACATGCACCATTCTGTTTCAGAGTCACACCCAAGTCATCTCAGGGAGCAGTTGGCACAATGTCATCAGCACACTCCAAAGTAATTGCAGAATATTTACTCTTCTTGGCAAAGGAAGATCAGATGTGGGGGCTCAGGATTCACTCCTGTATAAAGGAGTATGCCTGAAGTCTATTTTCCCCTAAGACTCCCTCACAAACAGGTGGAGAACTTGAGAAACAGGAGGTGATATAAGATTATTAATAGGTCAACTAGGCGTCCATTTATAGACTGTCCTGTGCCATTCAAAGCATGTTGAATACATAACTTCGTTGAAGTTAAGTATTCAGGACTACCTTATTGGTAGTAGCTCCATCTTACAAGTGATAATAACTGAGGTTTAAGAAGCTGAAGTAATTTTCCCATAGTTATACAGCCCAGCATTAAGGGTGTGATTTGAATAGAACTGATTCTTATTCAAAATTCTATTCTGTTTAAATTTTACTAACTCTCATGAGAAGCCAAGTCATAAGTATTCTTGCTGAAAAAACATGAAAATCCCTCATGTTGGGCCAGTGAGCTAGTGTTTGAATAGGCCAAATATTATTCTAAGTTAAAAGGAGTAGTCCTGTTTGGCTGCTAACTGAAACGCTGACTGTTTGAACCCACCAGCTGTTATATGGGAGAAAAATGCAGGAGTCTGCTCCTGTAAAGATTACAGCCTTGAAAACCCTATGAGGCAATTTAACTCTGTCCTATAGGGTTACTATGTGTTGGAGTTGGCTAGACAGCAGTGGTTTTGGGTTTTTTGGTTTAAGTTAAAAGGGATCCTATATGTCTCATTTGTTCCTCATAATAACTCTGTGAGGAAGGGTTGAAATTGATGATCAATGAGAATGACAGATGTTTTGAATCCCAAACAAATACTCATTCTACAAATGAGTTCCCAACTTTTCAAAAGAGATTCTGGTATCATATAGCATAGGTTCAGACCCTAGCTTGTTCACTTAGTAAGTGGGAAAAACAGCCTCTCATATGTTGTTGTTGTTGTTGTTATTTGCCATCGAGTCAGCCCCGACTCATAGCGACCCCTCCTTGGGTTTCCAAGGCAGTATCACTACGGAAGTAGGATTGCCCAACCTTCCTTCCGAGGAGTGGCTGGTGGGTTTGAACCTCCAGCCTTCTGGTTAGCAGTCAAGTGCCTTAGGCACTATGCTACCAGAGCTCCTTCTCATATGTTAGACTTCTCATTTGCAATATGGAATAATAATGATAACTGCCACCTTGTATGGTTTTGAAAATTAAATTAGTACTTCATGTAGAGAACTAATAATAGTACCTGGCACATAAAAAGTACTCAATAAAGGTACTATCATGCATTAAAAAGTCTTAGATCAAAATTACACACACTAGGATGGCTATTATCAGAACAATAGAAAATAACAAGTATTGGTGAGGATGTGGAGAAATTGGAACTCTCATTCCTTGCTGGTGATGATGTAAAATAGTACAGTCATTGTGGTGTACAGTTCGTTGGTTCCTTAAAAAGTTAAACATAGAATTAACATGTTGTTATTAGGTGCTGTCAAGTTGGCTCCAATTCATAGCGACCCTGAGTTCAACAGAACAAGACACTGCACAGTCCTGGACCATCCTCACAATTGTTGCCGTGCTTGGGCCCATCACTGCAGCCACTGTGTCAATCCATCTTTCTGAGCGTCTTCCCCTTTTTCACTGACCCTCTACTTTACCAAGTATGCTAATCCTTCTCCAGGAACTGGTCCCTTCTGACAACATGGCCCAAGTATGTGAGGTGAATGAAGTCTGGTCATGCTTGCTTCTAACGAACATTCCAGCTGCATTTGCTCAAGGACAGATTTGTCAGTTTTTCTGGCAGTTCACAGTATTTTCAATATTCTTTGCCAATACCACAATTCAAAATCAACAGCTCTTCTTTGGGCTTCCTTATTCATTGTCTAGCTTCCACATTCATACAAGGCAATTGGAAATACCATGGCTTAGGTTGTTGTTGTTGTTGTAATGTGCCATTGAGTCAGACCTGACTCATAGTGACCCCTCCTTGGGTTTCTGAGGTGGTATCACTACAGAAGTAGATTGCCTGTCTTCATTCTTCAGCATTTTATAGAGGTCTTTTGCATCATATTTGCCCAGTGCAATACTGATTTCTTCACTGCTGCTTCCGTGGGTGTTGATTGTGGATCTAAGTAAAATGAAATCCTTGACAACAATAATATGTTTATTATTGGTTCAGTTGTGAGGATTTTTGTTTTTGTTATGTTGAGGTAAATTCTGTTCTGCAGACTATAGTCTTTGTATTCTTCAGTGAGTGCTTAAAGTCCTCTTCACTTTCATCAAGGAAGGTTGTGTCATCTGCATATCACAGCTTGTTAAAGAGTCTTCCTCCAATCCTGATTCCACATTCTTCTTCATATAGCCCAGGTTCATGGATTATTTGCTCAGCATACAGATTGAATACATATGGTAAAAGGATATCACCTTGAGGCAGGCCTTTCCTGACTTTTAACTATGCAGTATCCCCTTGTTCTGTTTGAATGACTGTCTCTTAGTCTATGTACAGGTTCCTTATGTGCACAATTAAGTGTTCTTGGATTTCCATTCTCAGTGTCATTCATAATTTGATATGATCCACACAGTCGAATGCTTTTGCTTACTCAATAAAACATAGGTAAACATCTTGCTTTCAGCCAAGATCCATATGACATCAGCAATTATATCCCTAATTCCATGTCCTCTTCTGAATCCAGCTTCAATTTCTGGAAGTTCCCTGTCAATATACTGCTGCCACAGTTTTTGAATTATCTTCAGCAAAATTTTATTTGAGTGTGATATTAATGACATTGTTCAATTATTTCCACATTCTGTTTGGTCACTTTTCTTTGGAATGGGCATAAATATGGATCTCTTCCAGTCTGTTGACTAGTATTTGTCTTCTAAATTTCTTGGCATAAATGAATAAGGACCTCCAGTGCTGCATCCATTTGCTGAAATATCTCAGTGTGCATTCCTTGAATTCCTGCAGACTTGTGTTTCACCAATGCCTTCAGTGCAGCTTGGACATCTTCCTTAAATATTATCTTGGTTCTCTAGTGCTGCCATAACAGAAATAACACCAATGCATGGCTTTGACAAACAGGAAATTACTCTCTTACAGTTCTGGAGGTTATAAATCCAAGTCCAGAATGACAGCTCTGGGGACTTGGTGAAGGACCCTTGACTTTAGGCTTCAACTCTGACTCTTGTTCCAGGCCCTCTTGGACCAGCCAATTCTTTTTGATACAGTGACTCTGTGTATTCCTTCCATCTTCCTTTGATGCTTCCTGCATAATTCAATATTTTGTCCATAGAATCCTTCAGTATTGCAATTCAAGGCTTGGATTTTCTCTTCAGTTCTTTCAGCTTGAGATGTGCCAAGCATGTTCTTTGCGTCTGATATTTTTTAGCTCTGGGTCATTGCACCTTTCATTATAATGCTTTACTTTGTCTTCTCAAGCTACCCTTTGATATCTTCTGTTCATCTGTTTTATTTCATCATTTCTTCCATTTGCTTTAGCTACTCTCCATTCAAGAGTAAGTTTTGGAGTTTCTTCTGACATCCATTTTGGTCTTTTCTTCCTTTCCTATATTTTTAATGACATTTCATGTTCTTCACTCCACAACACATCTAGTCTTTGGTCACTGGTGTTCAAGTACATCAAATCTATTCTTCAGATGGTCTCTTAGTTCAAGTGAGATATAATAAGGTCATAATTTGGCTCCCATGGACTTGTTTTTAATTTTTTCAGCTTCAACCTAAACTTGCATATGAGAAATTGATAGTCTGTTGAATAGTCAGTTCCTGGCCTTGTTTTTTTTTT